>NW_012130079.1:3856197-3857440 GCF_000143395.1 Atta cephalotes | reverse complement strand
TATATATATATATATATATATATATATATATACATACACACACAATAGATATATATATATATATACGTACAATCGGTTAATTAACCAGAATATTTAAACGTTGTTCCGGGAAATCGTTAAACGCGTTGCCGATTGGATGCGATAATAGTCGCTGGCGACGGCAAATCAAAGACAAACAGGGGAGAAGAGAATAGAATATCAAAGTACGATAAAAGGCACACGGATAGACCGATGTCGACACCGGTAGACATTGGCTGCTGATTCCGTGGCTAGCGTATATCAATTCGCGTGCACACGTTTTTACGTGTGCGCGAACGTTCCGAGAGTGGTTCAGGAATCACTATAAATGGTAATGAAGAGCGGCGCGCACACCTCAGTTCTGCCTTCCGCCGAGGAACCGGAAAGATGGGAAGTAAACGAGGGTGGTATAAAGGAGAGCAGGTCGGGCTGTTATTGAGAGAAACGGGTGTGAAGGGCGGATAGGGGAGAAAAGATAGAAAAGTAGGGAAGTGAAAGAGGGTGGTTTGAAAATGTAATATTTCTTCCGGCTCTAGCGTAAATAATAGCGTCGTATACCTCCAATGCGGCGTTAGAATGCCTTTCTCTCGTCCCACTATTTTCGATGCCATGGCATTCACCCACCACCCTCGCGCAACGTTGTGTGTGCGACGTTTTTCTTGGTAACCCATGGATACATCATCGAGATATGTGGGCGTCAAATCATGCAACCGAAGGAACTCCAGCTATTTTGTGCGACACGATACCTTTCATCTCTTACGTAACGCTTGTTATGACGATACTCTTGCCGACAGGAAATCATATCAACAATTTCTACTAAGGAGATACGTTCGACGTTGAGAAACGAGACATCATCCGGGAAAAGAGCAATCATTGAAGATGCAAGTACAGTGTATGCGAACGAAGTAGTAAACGGAAACTGAGTAGAAAAGAAAACTTGCCGCATTCCATCAATTCTAAGAAAAAGACAAAGTTTACATCTTAACCTACACCATTTCTTTTCAAATAAATGACATAAAATATCGAAAAATGTTAAATAATATATCGCGGCATAATATATTAATATTTCAATCTAAATATCCGCTTCGATTCAAAAACAGAAAAACCATGAAAAAATGTTTCTGATATCTAAAAAAAAACGATTTTGCTAAAGTATTTTAAAATTTAATTAAAATACAAATATAATTTTGTTGAACTATCAAAATAATAATGTAAAACACTTAAA
>NW_012130079.1:3851065-3856177 GCF_000143395.1 Atta cephalotes | reverse complement strand
CAACTATTAACGCAAGTTGGAAATTCATCTCGAAGAGACGGTATTAAATGAAACTGGGAGCTCTTGAAATCATTAAGATATATGTTTTAAATGTGTACAAGTCATGCATAGAAAGAACGGTGAAATATCAAAAAAGTTAGCTAGTTCTGAAAATAATTCTGTTTGGAACATCAAAATAATTATGTAAGACGCACAAAGTTGCTAAAGAGTCAAAATGCTTTTTGCAATATTGCTCAGTATTGAGATTCCTACGTAATCATTTTGATAGTCCAAAAATTATTATCAAATCTGTAATTATATATATAGTGTAATTTTTAGATACTTCAAACAAATCTGTTTTTTCCGAATGTACAAAATTCAATTCATTAAAAATAGATTAGGAAATATAAATTTCGTTATTCTAATAATTAATTGTATTTAAAATTATATTTAAAAAGATAAAATTTGCGCAAAGACAATATCGTCTGTGAAATGAATTTTTTCGCGATAGTCACATTTCTTCAAAATGATGATAGAACGCAACGAAATGCTAGAGTTTTGCCAGGTCGCAAGCGAGCGAATTTAGTGTCGACACTGCACACGAGCATTTCCCATTTCCCACTTTTCTTCGTATTTTCGCCATATGCCTCGATTATTTTTAAAGCGATCCTGCTGCGTGGACTTCAAATGTGCCGGAAAAGACGAAACGAGTCCGCGCTCGAAAGCTCGCAGGTCGAAACATAACTTTTTCATTTCCGTTGCTCTCCATCCAGTTTTGTGCGCTGTTTCCGTGCCTCCGCTTAGACGTCCTTGCTCATACCAGAAAGAACTGCCGTCCGTCCGGAGAGAGACACGTCACGTTCCTTGCCCGCGGAATATCTTTTGTACGTGAGACTCTTGAATAAACATGCGGTCGTGAGATACCGC
The DNA here is from genome assembly GCF_000143395.1 of Atta cephalotes. Lineage (NCBI taxonomy): Eukaryota > Metazoa > Arthropoda > Insecta > Hymenoptera > Formicidae > Atta > Atta cephalotes. Next base: position 3,855,271 of record NW_012130079.1, on the reverse strand, counting down.
TAAAGAAGAGACTGCGAAGAGAAAAATAGGATGAAGGGTGAAAAAGCCAGGGTAAACGATGAAAAATGTCACTACCGCGAAGAACAAAAGCTCTGCGATGCTCTAAAGGCCCCACACAAATATTCTCAACTTAATTACCCTGATGTCGCTTAAGAGGCTATGAGATAAATACTCAGAATCCAAAAAAGAAGAGTTCTTAAAGTCTATAAAAAGGCAGTCCAAATAATAATATAAAACAAAATTTAAGAATTTATAATTAACGCGATAGATATAAATAATTCTGATATAACTCTTACGATGAACTTAGAAAATTACATTCATACACTTACTGTCAGCGCTTCTAAAAAAAAATTAAATGATATAAAAACTTAATCACAAAGGAAAATATAATTTCATGTACAAATTTTATTTTATTTTTTTCTCTTCCCATTAGTCTGATTAATATTCTCGAAAATCTGTCATCCATCGCGAAAGAACATAATCCCTAAAAACCATCAAACAACGTGGTAATCTGGCTAAACCAGATGGTAGCTCTCGCTAATGCAGACAAGAATATCCACTATCGCGAATTACCAGTCTTTGAATTTCGCAAATCCGTCGCGCGCGCGAGGGGTTGAAAATTTAGGGCGCACCACCCGAGGGTCTTTCCTCCAAGTGCAATCATTCATATTTAACAGATTATTTGATGGATTGCTTATAGCAGAGCGGCAGCAGTGGAAATGCCGCGGAAGGACAGAAGACTGAGAGTCAAGGGTTGGATGTTGGCGAGGTTAAAAGGGGAAGCGCAAGCAGGGATTCATGTTGGCGGTCGGTAGAAAGGACCTGGGCGAACCAAGAGAACCGCGGGTCCTGCGGGACGTTGCATTAGTCACGCTCTCGCATCAGTCACCTTTCCTCCTCCTCTTCCCCCTCCCCCGCCTTCCACTCCCGTCGTGGACCACAACGGCCTAAACACTTTTCACGTGGGAATATTTAACTTCATGGCTGCAAATTACTCTGCAGCCCTGCGGTCACTGAGCGAGCGAGTGAACGAATGGTTGCCGTGAACATGCACGAATTCGCCGCGGCACTTTACGAAAAGTCCGTCCCTTGAGACGAGATAAGGCCGCGTCGTTCTCGACTGATACTTCTCTCTCCCTTTCCCTCATTTCTGTCTCTCGAATCTATTCCCATGACACATGTTTAGTATGGATCTTTTTACCTTAGGAATCATCTTAACTCGAACAAGCCAGCTAGTCTAACTATCTCTATAGCCAATTATATCTATTGCCGCTCCATTTCTCTTACGCAACTTTAAAAGACAAACATTTTAATAGTACTGTGTTACATAATTTCTGTTAATATGTACTATGAGATGAAATCGTTAAAAACGCGTCGGTGAAATGCGTAATAAATTTCGTCTACAGACGAAGTGAGAGGAGAGACGAGGATAATGTACGCATCGGATTTGGAGGCGACGAGTGCGAAAACATCGAGGGCAAGTAAACTTCTGGCGTTGAGCCAAAGCCGTCTTACTTCTCTTTCTCTCTTCTGTTTCTCTTTGTCACAATTCTCGTAGGCGTCGGCGATGTAAAAGTTAATTTGCGTAATGGTACGTTTAAAATCCGCGATTCAACGTCATAAAAACAATCGCGAAAACTGTTCACCATTGTTCAGCCGTCAAATGGGCTTGCGGGTAGAAACATTAGAATAATGAAATTATCAAAGCACAAAGGACAAATCTTAAAAATCGCAATTATACAATAAATAACATCTTAAAAATAACAATTATACAATAAATAACAGAATAACTTCCTCTCATTTTTATGAAGGTACGATTGCATTACTTTATGCGACATTACAGTAATGATTATAAATTCAATGATCACGTTTAGAGACAGCTAGTTACTTATTGATATAAAATTACAGAATTATTACGAATTCATTTCTCGTTATCGATACGGAAGCACTTCATTGTAGTTATCTTCATAAATACGATCGTAGTTATACATTCTAAAAACAGCATCTATATAATTCTATATATATATGTCTATATAATTCTCATTATTGATGTAATATCACTGAGAGAAAAATGTCGAAATATTGCGAAGCAAATACTGTTACTTACGAAATTTGATTATAGTGACGAAATATACATTTCTGTGAAATATATTTCATTTCTGTAAAATATATCTTATTAATTGCAAAAAAAATAAAATAGATGGCTTATTTGTTAGGAATAAAATTTTATTTCGCCCGTATTTAAATAAATATTTATTTCAGTGAAATAAATATATTTATCACAAATATATTTTTAGGCATCTTTTTCTCAGTGTATTAATACCAATATAATACTATATGTAAATTTAATCTAGATTTTAAATCCAAGATTGTGTTGATATAAACATCAAAAATTTGAAATCTACACTACGTTGATGTTAAATCCGATATTTTTTAGAGTGTATCAACCAGCTACTTTTCTTCTCACATTAACAGGAACAGTGTCTTCTATCGTTTATCTGACTAACGACTGCGCGTTTACTCAGCTTGCAATGTTTGTATTATTCGCATTCGTTAATCATTCCCTTAAGCCACGGCATGAGACTCGTTAAGCGTCAAGAGAATCGTTTAAGTGAAGTCACGGCGTTATCGTTCGAAAGTCGTTAACATTCCACAGTAGGGAAGGAAAAAGCACAACCGCTCTCCGTAAGAACGGAATGCTGGAAAATGACAAGACAAGGGTAGGAACGATTCGTTCGATAGAGACTCGTTTTCGGTTGCTTATACTTGAGCGAAAATGGGGGTGACAGAAATAAAAGCATGTGGGAAAATGAAATAAATATGAAGATGCCGTGAGAAGAAAATCCGATAATGTATTCCCAGTATGATGTAGTAAAAATTTCTCTTTTCCATAACAGCCTAATTTAGTTATCGGAGTTATTATTGTGGAACAAAGTCCAATTATATTTAACTTAGTTTGATTAAGAATCTTAACTTAAATCTTAACTAAAAGAACTAAAAAACAGTTCCTTAAAATCAAGATTCGTTCTTGAAAAGAAACATATACGAAAAACTAGGAAAATTTAAATTATATGTTATTTCCTTAGTTTCTCGTTCCATTTTAAGAATAAGGGCTCAGTTAACTATATTATATCTGCAGTTAGTTACTCGTATATAACTAGTATAGGCATCTTGTTGAGAAATAGTTACAAAATTAGAAAACTTATTTGAGACGCTGTAATATAATATTAATATTACTTATTTGGCTTGATATCAATTCTATTATAGTTTTAGAAATTTCTGCTCATATATAATTTTTAGAGAATATATTTTTGATCGTTATTTTCAGAGACATATTTTTTTAATAGCATAATTCGTATTGTTTTTAAAAATACCCAATAACGAAGCAGTTGTTATGTGATTGCACATTGTAGCATTATAGTCGCTAACGATTATTCATACATTGCAGAATAATGTCAGTCGAAGGGTAACGCGACTCTCTACATCGTGCTCAAATTATAAAGCTGATTGCACCCAGCGTTGCAATTCGGTGGAGTATAACAGCATCGGTCAGGAAAGCCAAGTGGCGAGGTGAAACGAGCTTTCGAAAAACGAAACGCCGGAGTAAAACGTACTCCGTCATGGTTGTCACCGCGAGACGATGCCAGGCGTTGCACGTGTCTTCTCGCACCGGTGGCTGTTTCTTGAAAGAAGAAACGGCGTAAGAAACCGAGAAATGTACAAATTGATGCCGAACGCGTCCGAGAAAAAGGTGCTGTGATCTCGATGTAATAGAAAGACTTTTTACGGAGGTACGCGTTTAAGTACGCGAGATGATATGTGACGTTATTGCCTGCACGGAGACGCGAAGGCAATTTATTTATTTACGAATACGCACGTATTGCTTTCATTAAAATTGTAAATTTCTCTGCGGATGTGTTTTTCCAATGTAAAACGCAGCGTGCGAAATCGAAGTACACAGTCTGTTTATAAATATAAATGCTTTTTTTTGTGTTAAAATAAATTTTTAAAGGTAAATATATAGCGTTGCGTTTCCGTAGTTTTTCACAACCATAGCATGCCATAAAATATTACGATGGTGCAGATGGTTGTGGGATGTGCGTTGTATTATCGATTGTATTCCATCCTGATCCATTTGTTGGTATAAAAATATAAAGTACAATATATATATATATATATATATATATATATATATATATATATATA
>NW_012130079.1:3821821-3849761 GCF_000143395.1 Atta cephalotes | reverse complement strand
AATTAATTATACATTTAAATTCAATGTGGAACTAAGGGCAAGATCATTTTATTAAACAATTTTACATTAGTTGCGAAGTTATTTTTTTCTGTTGAACGTAACCAATGCTGCCAAAAGTTTCAACATTCTAATCAGTTGAGTCCTGCATAATTTTGATAGTAACAAAATTATTTTCAAATCTGTATTTAACTTAAATTTTTATTAATATTTCAATAAAACTGTTCGATGAATGTAATTAACATTACAGCGCCTACTTGCTTAACGGTCGATATTTCGCGAACGAACTTAGCTAGAAGGAACAAGATAAACGCAAGAAGACGCTGTATGACGGAAAAGTAGATATCGCACGTCGTGGACGTACACGCATAAATGAGGTGTCGTAATAGCATGCACGCACGCTTGCTCTGGGCGTCGCATTATCTGAGAACCCATCTACGCATCTCTGTGCGGGCTAAACACGTTGGAAATTAGTTGCGCAAAACTATTACCGCGAAGGAGCCATAAGAAAGTCCCGGCACTTTAGCAAGATTCGAGGTTGCACGAACGAAGTTTCGTTTCTCATCGAGAACTCCATAACGTGAGCGAGCACTAAAGACTTACGATATGATCGGCATGATGTCGCGTTGTAATATCGATTTGGAATCGTATTTGTATTACTTACGCGCGATGAAACACGCAACGACAATCAGTAGAGATCGATTAGAATCTTATTGATGAATGATAATGTAATTTCGCTTTCAACGCAACATCACTATATCTGATAATAATAATTAGGCCTTGTGCACAATGGAAGAAATATTAGAAATATTAGAAAATACAAATAAATATTAAATATAAAAGAAAAAAATGGGAAGAGATTATATATAAAACATACTGCATAATGGATACAAATAGGATATGCTATTATATAATATAATGTCTTATATCTCATTTGTATCCATTGCGTGTTACATTTACACTGAAAAAAAAATGTCTAAAAATATATTTGGGAGAAATATATTTATTTCTAATTGAAATAAATATTTATTTAAATATTTATTTAAATACGGGTGAAATAAAATTTTATTTCCTAGCAAATAACACATCTATTTTTTTTGGCAATTAATGAGATATATTTCACAGAAATGAAATATATATATTTCACAGAAATAAGATATATTTCAGAAATGTATATTTCGTCATCACAATCAAATTTCTTAAATAATATTTGTTTCGCAATCTTCTTCGAGTATAATCACAGTCTTTCTTTCAGTATAATCATTATTCCTAATTTTTTTATTTTTCTATTTAATATTTAATATTTATTCTATTTAATATTTATTCTTGTTCCTAACAGTGCATACGCTACATATTATTATGATGCATTCAATTCGTACATAGAATGTTATTTATATATAGTAATTTTGACTAACAAATAAATAAAAAAAATCGCTGATATTCTTTACAAAGTTATTTCTCTTTAATTCTTTGTTAAAAAAAAAATATTCTACCTGCTGTATTTCCAGTTCAATACCAACTGTAAATTTCCCAACGATTTCGCCGATAAATCGCGTAACGTGAATGAAACTAAACCCGCAATCATGAAGCGAGAACTGCTGATTCACGTTAAGCGGCGTGTAAAGGCGCACATTAACGTTTGCGAGAACCCCCGTTCTCCCATCAGGTTGTTTCATCCCTGTTGCCTCTTCTCGTCTACCAAGCATCAAAAATTCAGGCTGTTCTACAACGTTTACAATTCTCAATCATGCCGCGCAAGTCGACCAGCAAACGATACTCAGAGAGAAATGTTTAATGAAATATTAACCTTTGACCTTTGCTTTGCCGAGAAATAATAAAATAGTAATGTAATTCATATACAGATAGAGTTGCAAAATTATCGGATGACATTTTACCTACGTAAATCATTCCTTTTACACAACAATAATAATCGGATCTAATTACAATGCTAAATGTCAAAGCGTTAAATATCGGAAATAATGGAATAAATATATTATAATCCCTTCCCTTTTTCATTTGGCAAATAAACATGAATTATGTGCTTCCAAGTGTTGCGAATTTGAATAGTGGTAGAGATTATTCACATGCATATGTCATGAACCATAAAGTTAAGCAAGACACGTGGCACTGAAGGACATATGAGGGCAACGAGAACTGCGTGTATACGCTACTTCATCTTTTCTCGAAGAAACTGCGAAGTTATACGCTATTCCAACATACGGCGGGGAGAACGAGGCGCGTGAAATGGTTACACCAGCTGTTCGCCGAAGCAGAGATATCTTGGTATATCAGTCTCTGTATAATGCAACGTATGGCGTAAATGCCCTTACAAGTATACGTCTATACAGAGAACTGACTTCTGTGAGGTTTCCTCGACATTTTCGACAGAAAGCTACTTCTATAAAAAGATATATTACAAGGTTGAATACAGCTGTCGGCCACATTCAATCAATTTAAATATATCTTTATAAATAATGTATCTACATTACAACAGAACATGACAAAATAACAATTATAAATAATAACTGCGCATAAATTTGATTCAATTGAATATCGAAAGACAAAACATGTAGCTTTGTTAATGACCCTCATGTTATCTTTGTGAGAGATTAAAGCTTAATATTAATGGTTGACTTCTACAGAAAACATCAAATTGTAAATGGTTCCTAAAAGCAGAGCTATGCGAAAAACGCAATCTGGCTTGTTACTGAAATAAACTGTGGCTTTATCTTTTCGCGCGATTTGATAGCAAGCCATTTACGACGATTCTATCATCAAAATAAAAGACTTATCAAGCGAACGAAGTTGCTTTAGTTTTCGATTTCGGAAGAAACCTTTGGACTTCGATATTTCCCGTCGTCATTAATGACGTTTCGTAATACTTTGAGAATTATTTCAACAATTTTATGATTATCCCATTTTTGAAATAAATTAATTGGAGATGATTAAATTTAACGATAAATTAACAAATACTTTTGTAAATCCGTTGTATAATCGAAAGAAGAAATATTTATTTTCACGATTCACGATATTATTAAGTCTCGTTGTTCGTTAATTTAGCAGGTACCAATGCCAAGCAAATTTAATACCAAAAGCAAATAAACAATAAATTCGATAATATTGCTAATACCGTAAATATATCTGTAGTCACGCTTTGCACAAATGTGTTTCATAAATTTATGAAAATCCTTTTCGGCGCGTCGGGGCATCTTCCCAACTTCGAACGCGTCCAATTCCCTGTGGTGCTTAAAAAATCGTGATCTGTGATCGGATGTTTTTTCTATTCCAAGTGCAAATTGAAACATCAATCTGTAATACATGCCTTTCCGATAGATCCCCATCCTCACCCTCGTGTGAACATAACACTGAATCTCATTCGAAAACGTGTATGAAAAAAACACCGCACATATATAAAATATAACGCTTCGAACTAATATAGGCAACGCTATGCACGTAGCACCGAAAAATCATAGGTGTTTCAACGATGACCATTAGCATACATTTATGAATGCCCAGCAATAACTTCCCGATACGTGCGCGCCGCTGATAAATCATTCGCGTTATTTGGTATTGTAGTAAAACGTCCGTTGTGCCGTAATTTTCCGCGTCAGATAGAGATATGTCGTGCAACTGCGAGATATCTATCGATTAATGTTGTACCTAGCGAAGGGCGACAGACCATACTGGCTAATGGCAGAAAATATCGATTACATATAAAACAAGAATAATGTAGAATTTGTAATACTAATTTTCCGAAATAGTAAATTTCTCCTTTTTTTTATTTAATGTAAAATTTGTAATACTAATTTTCCGGAATAATAAATTTCTCCTTTTTTTTATTTAATATAAAAATATAGTACATTTAAATCTAAATTTTGAAAATTTTAATAGAAATTTTCAAGTAAGTATATTAATTAATCTGTCTCAGTATATAGAACTAAATTTATTCCAGTTTATGAAATCTATTTTTGTATCATATCATATTAACCCTTCACCATATTATAAGAACAACACTCTTTGATGTGGCATATCAAACCCATTCGATTGTTTATAATTTTATAAAAATGAACATATTGCAAAAATTTTTTTCAATCAAAACGTTAAAGAACAGAACATTATCAAGCGAATGAATTTTTATTAATAAAAAAATTATAATAATAGAAAAGTTTTTAAAAAGTCAGGTATATACTATACTGAAAAGGCATTTAAGTTATAATCTCATGATGAAGCATATTATTTTTAAGGATGATCCATTTATGAGAAAAAAAATTCATTAATGACTTAAACATTAAGATACTGGTACACATGCGTGGGAGTAATTCAGTCAATAAAATCGTGGGAGGATATTAACGATGAATTCGTTGATCGTCCTTCTGAAGAGAATTAACGGCTTGTGGCGCCTCAAGGAAAACGTGGTATTTCGATAAGCCGGAGCGTTTAAATATCCATTGATCCATCGGTGAAAAGAAAAGGAAAAAGGAAGAAAGCAAGTTTCAAGCGAAGTTCGATGGGAAAGTACACAGACCAAGAAGCAAAAGTCGACGGACAAGTCGGCGACGAGGCTGCATATCGCGGCAAAACTCAGAGGAAGAAAGAGAATCCGGAAACTCGGACGGAGATGAACATGACGACATACGCAACTTGCCTCCGCGCGAATAAATTTCTCGTACGTGCTGCGAATTGCGGCGAAGGGATTCGTCGTGCTTCCCGCTTCCGGTCCGTATATGCGGAAGGTGACGAGACCGACGGGGGCGGCAAAGAACGAATTTCGTGCTCGGCGACGACGGCAAGAATGAGAAAGGAAAGGAGGACCCGTTCGCCCTCTTCCTGACCCTTTCTTGTCATATACGCGAGTGTGCCAGGTCGTTCTCTACCACGTCCAACACCCATGAGGAATATTGCAATCACGTGCTAGAGGAGAAGGCGAAGAAAAGGGGGGAGGGGGGGGAGGGGATGGTAGAGGAAGTGAAGAACGCAAACTTCGAACGTAAAGCGCCATTATGTGCCACGATATCTCGGCTTTTTGAGAAATGTCCGTTGAGGGAGTCGGTTATATGTATGAGGAAGGACATTTTCTAGTAGCTGTATCGATATTTCGAGACTATAACGACTAATGTTGATCTATTCTGCGATTTGCGAACAGGAGGATGGACATCTAAGTCTAAACTTATACTTCTTTCATAAAAAAAATTAGAATTTTTGTTCGTCGAGTCCAAAATAATATATAGAGAATGTAAATATGTAAATTTTAATTATTAAAATATTCATCGAAACATGATTGGTATATCTACAGTTAAGGAACGGCGTTCGACTTATCTAAGGCAGGTTTCGCAATTCCGCGAACGTTATCTACCAATACGCCAAATTCCATCCATTGAATTGCGCGGTGTCGAGATAGAAAGACCGACGCCGCGCCGTTGATTCGTTGCGGCTCCTTCGTGTATTTCTTATTTCTCTCACACATCCGCACCGAATAAAACTACCCTCATACTCCGCCAAAGTAAATAGAGCGTATTTCTTCTGGAAATGACAGGAAATTCAATAATCCTCGCAACGAGTGGCGAGGCGGCAGAGCGCGGGGCGCGACGGCCAGGACGAGGAGATTCTAGGAGAAGCCAGAGAGGACGAAGGAAGGAAAGAGGTACCCGAGGGAGGAAAAACGAGGGAAAACGGAGACCGAGGTTACGCGTACTACGACTGCAATCGTACGACCTGCGCCCGAAGGATACGTTTCTCGGGAGGAAGTGGAACGCGATGCCTCCGTTTTCCGCAATCGCGGACTTATAAAACGCTTAACGTCAAACGTCACCGTCAACAGAGAGTATGGAACACGCGCGCGTGCAGATTGTCGGATATTATATTTGCCGTGCTCTTTTCAAGCAAAGTGTTTCGCTGCACGACGACGTTGCGCACAGGTTAACGATAAGAGCAATAAGACATATCTGGCGACATTCCGCGAAATTATTTAAAGAGAATAAAAAGAAATAAAGTAAATTCCTAAGTCGCGTATTTCACTAGAATATGTTTGTAAAAGAATGTCTCTCGTCGCGTTGTTATGTCACTGATATTTCCTAATTTAAACGCAATGTATAAAATAACTGCAACTGACATAAGTGTGCAATAAAACGTACCAACAATAAATGCGAATTCTATGTCGTGTGAGATCCGATAATCTGGAAAAAATATCCTCGATGATCGTCCTCTTTTGCGGAGCAAAGCGTAAATCGCCGAGGATTTCTTTCCGGAACCAAGTGGCGTATCCTTCTTTTACAGTCAAAGGATCTAGAATTTTTTCACCCTTGCTTGATGTGGGAGAGTGAAATGCGGGGATGTAAAGCGGGATAAAGCGCGATTCGGCCAATCGCATCGCGAGAATAAAAATCTCATACATGTAAAAATATTCAATCGACGGGTCTAGCGTCTCCTCTGTATCCACGACGACGTTTTCGCTCTGTCCTAGGTGGTCTCTCTGTTTAGAATAGCCTCGAGAAAAAGGAAAATCCCTTTTTCTCATCGCGCCCTTTTCACGCCCCACGGTATCTTCTCCTCCCTGTGCTTTTCTTTGCTTTCGGAGCTTTCTTTAAACGTAGGATTCTTCGCCGTTGTACAAAATGAACTGATTATTTTATTAATAATAAAAATAAAATAAGTTTATAATTTTTATATCGTAAAGAGTTCGCAAAAAAAAATTGCATTTGCACCTAAAAGTCTAAGTAGAAGATTATTAATTATATACCATTTAAAAAAATCTTACACAATGATATATTACAATAATTTTAATTTTGTTGGTTAGTAATTTCGTAATCTATATAAGCTTTTTAACAAAATATTTTATAATATTAATAAAATATCAAAGAAAAAACTAAGCGATGAAATGTCAGTAAACACATGTCAAAAGACAACTTATGCGACAGACAAATTTCACAGTTCCGTTACAGTCATATGAGAACTAGACAAAAATCTCAACCCTTTTAAAATCGCTTATCTATTTTACATGTATGAACGGGAACAAATATATTTGAAGTGATCAGTTGACATGAACTAATGTTGGAGTCATTTGCGATGCTGCTCAAGAGAAATCTTTGGAGACTGTGCATGCGCGCATGAAAAGAATACAGGTAAATTAATTTTTATTCCTGTGCACTATTTGCTGCATAAAGTACACACTTAGAAATATTTCCGACGCACAGTAAATGAAGTCGTTACGCCGAGAGCATACAAAACGTTCGGGAACGCGAGTGTGCACTTTAAATACTTTTATAATTGCGCTGTAATTTGCCGCTCACAGCATAAATGCGGTTAAAAATTTGCGTAACTTTAAAAGCCGTTGCAAGAAAAAAAAATTATCCGCCGTAATTTAACGGGCAGCCCATCTCTGGGATCATGCGAAACTAGTGACGCTCGGCTAATATGCCGTAGTTTCTCGAGTTTCGCGTAAAAAAAAACGCGAGTCCCGCGGCTGCTTGAAAGCTTGTAATTAATGTTAACAATGTGGGAGTAATGCGTCGAGTGATTTTTTTTGTTAAGTACAAAAACAGCGACGAGTTTTTACCAAATAATCACGTAGGGTAATATCGATCGCACAGCAAGGCATCATGTCAAAAGCGTGTTCGCGGCTTAATTATCTTGTACATCTGCCGCGAGAGTTCTCCATCGTGTACATGAACAGTAAATTTAATGCGAAACGAACGTCACCCTCGGCGCATTTCTGACAGGTCCAAACGATTTGCCCGGAAGAATGAATTCTCGTTTTTCGCGTTCTCGTCCTCAACGTCGCCGGCGTCTTACGTTTCCCCTTTTACTCGCAACTTTATTGTAACGAGAGCTCGTTTGTCCACGTCAACCGTACCGACCGGATTCCTACTCGGAGAGAAGTAGTCGCGACTCGGCGCAAACCAGACGTAAGCTTGTGCTTTCGGCGCCGACCCCATGAATCTTAGTCGCGTGTCGCCTACAAGCAGAACTTCGGATCATAGAAAAAGAAAGAAAGAAAGAGAGATAAAAGAGAGAGAATAGACAAGACGCAATAATTCGTGACACAACGAGACGCGCTGGTCATTTTCGTAACTCAAAAGGGAAATGACTGTAAACCTCTCTATTGTTTCATTTAATAAACGTTGTTTGAAGCAATATCTTGTTAACACTTTGTAGTCATACGTTGACATATGACATATAATCTGTCGACAGAATGACTTGGACTTGGCGGCTTTCAATCATAAACAGTTAACTTTGTCTTCTTTGAATTTCTGCAGTCTTTCAACTTACGTTAATTTAATGAAAATGATTATTACGATATAATTATTATGATATAATAACGAATATTTGATATATACAATATATTCTATTTAATTTAATATCCAATTAATATTTGACAATAGAAAATCATTATCCTAATAATACATATCAAATAAGTTTATAGCTTATTGTTAATAAAAAAATGACTGTCAAAAAAAATAAAACTCATCAATTGATAGCGAGTTTATCTAACTTGGAAGATGACGACGTTTTGAAAACGCATCATTTACGTGTGTATGGATAATTTGCGATGAACAAAAGATACACGGGGCAAGAAAAGCGGAAGACGAGGAGAAGAAATAGACGCTCGACGTGGTGACTCAATTCTTGGCACGAGGTCGTGACGTGAGATTACCACACCATGCCGTAACTCGGCGCATCCTTGCATTGAGTGTCATCTACACGAGGAGATTTGGCCGCGGGAGAGACGTATAAGAGAACCTGCCGTTGTATCGCGATATCCGGCTACGTCGATCGCGTGTCGCGAGGAATACACTTCGCCTTGCTTGCTTTAAAGCGATCCAAGAAAAACACGTCACGTCTCCCACGGGGGATGAAGAGAGTCGACGTCGTGCAAAATTCCGAGCGTATATTCTAGCGTGCACAGACGGGAGCTGACGTGAATCCGTGCAACGCACATTTGGCAAGCGCGGCTTAATTACAAATGCGAGGATTCGAAATTGATTATTTAACCTTAGATAATAATAATAACGCTTGGAAATCATTAGCTTCCGCAATACGTTTTAATTAGAAGATTATTATGATACTCTATTTAGATAAGAGAATTTTTTCCAAGCGTTATTTCCATAATTATGGAGCATTATTTCCGTAAAATACTATTATGTAATATTTTCATTATTAAATACTAAAAAAATACTATGATGTATCTTTTTCGCAAAAAAAAAAACAAAAATAGTTCTCTTCTTAAACGCTTCGAAAACGTGGAAAATAGGTTAAGTCCAATATTTCTTAGGTTTCAAGCACTTTAAGAAATTGAGGCGATTACTTTTAACGGGATGATATCGCTTCTTTGAAATATTAAATTAATGGCGCTATGCCATAGCTATACCATCTTCGATGGGGAGACACAAGACATCTTAAGACGCCACGGTTCCGTATCGGAAACGAAATTAAGCTCGAGATTAAGCTAAGTGAATTTGGCCGCAGATTATTTTTAAATACATTTTATTTTTGCAACCAATTTGATATAACAGTTGGATCGACAAAGTTGGGGTTGTGTGTTGACATTTTAAATATCCGTTTATTAAATATGTAAAAAAAAATGTAACATGCATAGATATTTCAGATATCTCCTTGACAAAAACATTATATAAGATTTTAATAACCTATAATATGACATTGTAATATCATATTTCAATACAATATTAATAACGTAATATTTATAATATAAAATATATGAGATAATTTTCATATAAAATTTGCAATAATGATCACAACCGAGTAAAAAATGTGCACTATAAAGATATTAAAAAAGTTCATTGCTTCGTAATTCCGTATTACGTGGGATTAAAATTCGGTTTTATCGTGTTCGAAGTTATGATAATACATAGACATATAAAAACGAGCGGGAAATTATGTCACAGATGGTCGTGATTACAAGAGATAATGACATTTTTATTATGCTAAATACGGAAAATAATTTTCACGAACATTGTAACGTCGATTCAATTTACTTGTGCATGTCCGGAGGATACATCCGTTATTTAATTATTATTACATTTGCATTTCAACTCCTTCTGCTTCTTCTTTTATACCTCTTCCCAATAACAAGAAGAATTTCATGTTAATAACATGATGATTGTGTAATACGTTAATTTCCGTATCTCGAAATTTCCGTTTTCGATTCTATGCAACGGAAACACTTGTTCGTTCTGGGATTCGACACTACCATCTCTGGTCCGGTGGTCTCATAACTCAATAATCTTTGAGCAAACGCAGTCTCGTCATTAGTTATCGCTGGAAATCCGGGCTTAAAACTGTCGAGAGGTCGTAGTGATATCGCAACCGATAGTTGCGCCGTGCAAATACACTCGAGCGCGAAGCTGGCGGCACGAACGTCACGAACCCGACCGAAGTCACAGCTCTTCGTATTTCGATTAAACGTGATTTACCTATACGAGCGTATATCGCGCCGCGAAATTAATACGTCCGACGCGATCGGATTTTGCCAGCAGCGTTAAAAATTGAATTTCCATTGCGAGTAACGATCGGCGATTGCGCGCGTTTGGAAAGGTAACTCTGCGCGTTAGGTTGGTGCGATCGATTGCTTTGCCGACTGCTTTTAGCGCATACATAGTAATACACGCAAACATAGTAATTTAACCGGCTTATCAATTTTAATTTTAATTATTGGTTAATTATTGCCAGTTTAATTATTGTAGTCATTTAACTATCAGCCTTATATAAACGAGATTATTATTAGATATCGCTTATGCAAAACTCGACATTTATAAATTTCACAATTTTATAAAATTCATAAATTATATGTTAAAATCCTCAAATATCGCATAATATTATAGTTTCAATAAGCAATAGTTATATTAAACAAAGAAAATTTGCAGAATTAATTATCAACCTCCCCCCCCCCCCTCCTCTCTCTCTCTCTCTCTCCCTCTGATAAAGAATTGTTATCGAAATCACTCCTACGCCGAGCTGTTCGTACCGTTTCCGTACCGTTCCATAACTTTTTAATTTTATGAATTGTGCTAATGAAACAGAGTGATAAATATTTATTGTTCGACTGTCATTATGTACTTAAAAAAAAAATATTAACTGGCAACTTGGAGCATATCTTGAGCGTTTCAGAGGGAACTTTTTGCGCAGAAACACGGCCAATACGTTTACATGACGATAACAACGTCTTTAATAACACTCTCAGAGATGAGAGCGAGAGAGTAGACAGGAGCGCAAATATTCAGATGAAGTAAAAAAGAAGACAAGAATCGGTAATATAAACAGAAGCAAATAAATGGATGTAAAAGTGGACAAGATAATCAGTGGAGAGATTTCATTTAGCAATTAAAATAGCTGCATCAAGTATTAATTAAAAATTTTTACTCAATTATTAAATAAAAATGCATTAAGACGATTAATATTGAAATTAAAAGGGAAATGAAAGTTTTTTCTTATATATGAAATTATCAATTGCAACAACAAAATATGCGTACCTATATTGCAGCTAGTATATTAAAATAAAATTACAATAATATTAATTATCTTCCGCTTTTTAATATGAATAGAATTTCATATAATTATAAAAAAAATATTCTGTAAAAAATATTTTCATGGTATTTGAAAAACATTTTTTAAGATTCTTCTAATAAAAACGCACAAATCAAAGAAGCTAATGAGAAACGCAAACAGATTGATTATCTGTCCGCGGAACATCGGTTTTTTTCCGTTCACCGATCATAATGGAAGCTATTAAACGCACTATGCCAGCAACACGTGTTGCCCTTACAAAATTTTTCATCGCGTGGTACGCCAAGTCGAATACAATTCCTCCTGCTACAAATGTTGAAACGAAAAATGCGAGGTGTACGTGAAATTCATTCAAATATTCATTAAAATGTGAGTGTGTTGTAGGTTTTACGTAATTTTCACTTCAATATTGATTTTTTTAATTCTATGTTTATCACTGCATGATAGCATTTTACATAATAAATATCTTAATTACGCATTACAAATATAGATACATTTATTCTGACTCGTGTCTCTTTCTTCGCCCTCAGTTAATTGCCCGTAATCGACAATAAATTATATCAAATTACTCTGCAAAATAGCTTTTAATTCACGAGTTTCGCATTTCCTAGATAATGAGTTTCATATTACCTTTGCATTGTAACTCACGAGAGGGATTTATTCGCGAAACAACAGCGGGATGTAGCGGCGATACCCTCATCGATCGCGGAACTGTAGAATGCACGGTCGAAAACATTGGGAATGCGTTTCGCAAGCTCGGAAACTATTCATCGGAATAACTGCGATTTATAACAACCGAATCTCTTTGCCTGTAACAACGATTCACCAAACAACGCATCCTATGATTTATTTTTCGGAACTGAGCCGTAAAAATTATTACTGTGGGATTGTCCAATAGAAAAATAAATATACTTCGATTTTGAAAGATATTCTAACTTTATTTGAAAGAAAGTATATAAACCTGTTATAAATAAAATTTAATAAGTTAAATTAAACCGTTTATATGAATAAATTAAATTATATAAAGACGCGCCAAATGCGGTCAAGGCTAAATCTTAATGTTTAATAATATTTCTATATGAACATTTATAAGTTAAAATGAATAATTTATAGATTAAAATTAATAAATATTTATATTAAAAACATTTTCCAGTACAAATATTATTAGGCACTGAGATCCAGCCTTGACCCTATTTGGTACTTCTTTACTAATAAAATTTATAGAGAATATCCTACCTTTATTATCGCATAAAATATTGGAATAGCATATTCTGCAGATTAATTAGAGATGAAAATTCCAAGATATCAAGAACGTAAAAAATTACTTCAATAATACATATTATTTTAAAGATCTCTTTATGATATCTTTTAAATATTTTTTAAATATTTTAATAGTATATAAGTCTTAAAAAACGTTTTTTAGACATACATGTCTGCGGATAATTTCCTAAGTTAGAAGCAAAGGCCGATATCATGGAGAATTTTTGCGCTAAATCTCATAAACGCGTATTTGTTATTGATCTCAAGAATAATTCAAGTAACATTAAATTCTACTATTTTATTCGATTATACAATGTATATATCTATATGTATATGTATAACCCATTAAATGTATTCCCTGATATGTCAAAGCTTCCCTATTTGAAAACGATAAATCTGTAAATTTTTCTGTTTAAATTACAATATTTTTTTATATGTATGTATATTCATCTTATATGTAGGTATTCGATGCATACAAATATCAGATTTATTACCTTTCAAGTTGAAATAAAAAATAATTTGTCACTCACAGTTACAACGTGCAGCAGCGGAATTGTAATTGTAACGTCAACCACGATAAACTGTAAAAATATACCTAAATTACAGCAGATTTCAAGCTAATGCATATTAAGAAAAATAATTGTTCTACGCGCGTAACGTAATTATAAATTAATTCCATGAGCGTAATGAATAAGATAATAAATAATAAACTTACCCAATAGTTACTCCGCCGTCGTCGATGCTTCCCTGAGTCTCCTCTCAGATTTCACTATCGCGCCTCTCTTTTTCTCTCTCTTTGTCTCTTCATGTCATTCATTCATCACTCACTCGCGAAAACGTAATTCAAGTCGCGCACGTTAATTAATACTGTCCAAAGTAATGGATATATAGTTCGAAAAGAATACGATCTATACTCACATGATAAATACATGGTATTGTATGAAAAAAAAATTATGATGTAACTTACTCGCAACTTATCCGCATACGGTACATTCCGAATGCATAAATATCGAGAAATATACAGTGGAGTGTATTGTATTATAAAAATAAAGAGACTGCGTATTTCTTAAAATTATCTAAAAACATGCGTAATAATTAAAATATATATGAAGATAAAAAATGATCTTATTTGAATTCATAAAAGTATTTGTAAAAGGAAAATAATTTTTATAAAAAAATCTAATTTGTAGAAGATAAACATTAATTAGCAATTTTAAACAATTTGTACGTTGTGATTTAATATAAACAAAAGAGTTTTGAATATTTCTGATTTTAAAAATTAACTTTTTTTATTATACGAGTTTTAATGGATTTAAAATTTAGACACTAATTCTAAGTTCCATAACTCACAGTTAACTCTTAATCAAGGTCCAACTTATTCCTCATTTCTTTCCAATTCTAGAATTGAAAAGAGATAAGGAATAAGTTGACTTCGGTTTAAGAGTAAACTGTGAGTTGTGGAATTGGATCTAAATAATACATTTTTCATTTTCGCTATATTTTTAAGATAATATATTTTAATTACTACATATCTTTTTAAGTAATTTTGAGAAGTATACGGTCTATTTTATTCTTTGTTAATAAATTGTTATATTCAATGTTTACTTTAAAAAAATTAAGTTTTTTTTTTAAAACATCATACATTTTGCACTCACTATACATATTACTGTTAAACAATTGATATTGTGCCTTGCTGTTACTAAAAATTACTTAAAAATTCGAAGATTAGGCGATTCGCGTTCGTATTCGCTTTCGTGCGTAATCCGAAAGTATCAAACGTTCTCTCTTGACACTCGTCGCGACCACGTCTCAAGAGTTAATAGCAATCGGGTCGCTGCCTATAGGCTTGAGTCTCGCCGCGTGACCATAAACAAGGTTATGCATAAACACAAATACGTTACTGTGCGCTCTGTGCCAGCCGCTATGACATATTTACGTATTACAAGCAAATCGCGAATGTTAATCGCCCGAGCAGACAACAGTTACTCATTTACGAACGGAATAACCGCGTTCAGCATGTCGTAGCACTCGCTATGTTCCAAGAGCTAATGTCGCGTTACAAAGTGGCTTGTGTTTCTTTTCTATAAATAACGACAAAAACAAAGCAAACATAATGACATTAACTGTACGCTCTGCGCCATTACAATATATCTAATGTCTAATCTAATAAATTAATCGTGTAGATTTGTTTTGGATTACGAAAGGGAATTAACATCTCTATAAACACAATAAAAAATAGAATGCGCAATTTGATATTATTACTATCGGTTTAAAAATGATTGTCACCTCATCCTACAATTTTATAACTTTTCCCTGACTATCAGATAAAATTTCATGATTTTCCCATGCTTTCAATGATATTTTGAAATTTTTTTGTATTTTCATCCTGATTTGGAAACCGTAAAATATTTTTGAGGAGGGAACAATGTAAATTACTATAATAATAATATTGTTGAATGCTACTTGTATTTAATTGATAAATTAATTTCTGAAACTGCATAGATGTGACACATGCTTATTAAACTTTTTTAAAACCAAGAATTTTTATTTTGTAAAATTCCATGATTTTTTCTCGATCCTTTTTAATTTCCTTGATTTTTCGCTGATTTTTTATTTTGTGGTAATCTTGAAAAAATGAGATAGCGTGAATTATATTTATCTCTCTAAAATATCGATCAATTGAAGAAAGATATAATTCAATTCTAACAGAGCGCAGATGCTAAGATCAGGAAATGTGTGAGACTATATCTATGCATCGCTCGATCGATTGATTCAAGTAGCACTTGAAATCAGGCACTTGAAGTTACAGGCACTTAAAGTCGCAATATATTGGCTATATAATAACAATACGCATCTTGTGCTCTCGCTGGATTTGCGCCTTCAAAACGTATCGCGTGAACTAATGACAGTGATTTATTCATGAAAATATTACTGTAATCATCTTGTACTCGTCACGATTATATTCTGAGAGATAATAACGATACGACGCAACAACACTCGTATAAACGACCGATCGTGGTTCGAAAAACTTTTTCGCCGAAAGAAAAAGGAAGAGCCTTTGGATGGTTTATCATTTACAAAATGTTTAATGTATAAAGATAGCATAAGTCAATAATCTGTTTCTTATTTCGAATTAATTTTAACGAATGTGCTATTACCGCAAATCAAAATCTTTAAGGTCTTTTAGATTCTTTTAAAAATTTAAAAAGTAATCTTATTTTGAGAAGAAGAGAGAGAAAAAGATTAATTTATTATTATATATCTTTTATTCTTATATATCTTAAAATTAATCAAAATAATGATTTTAGAGAATCAAAAATCTAAGTAATAAATCAAAAAAGATGGAATTCTTTTATTATCTATATTAGATCTTTTATTATCTATATTAGAATCTAATACATAGATTGAACATTTTTAATCATTCCTTTTAAATGAAATAGTGTTAATTGTAAACTAAATTTTCATTCACAAGAAATAGATATTTAACAGTTAGCAGAAGAATTTCTTAATAAGCTATTATTATTACACGCATTACTTGCTATAGGATAGGATGATATAATTTTGAACATGATATAATTAACTGAAGAAAATAAAATTTAAATTTAATTTTCGAGGTTCAAGTTTAGTAATCTTCTCATTGCGTGAAAGATACTAAAGAGAGATATTATTAAACAGGAAAATATCAAACTTGAACTTTGAAAATTACATTCAAATCTTATTTCGTTCAGAATTGTACCACTTTACTTTATAAAAACTAAAAAATAAAATCATCTGAATATCAGAAATTAATTTTATAAGATACTTCCACAGATTATTCTAATTTTTAACATTCTTTTTGTGTAATCACTAAATTTTATAGATTTTCGAATTAGATTTTTATATTATTTTCAGAACGAATTATCTAGCACACGTTTAAAATAGTTCTGACCTTAGCTACACACATCGGTGAAATAGATGCACTCTAATGAGTCACTGGCGAGATTCTCGTCGTACTTCGCGCCAATTTCCTTTTTATCCTCAAATACACGACAATCGACGGTAATTATGCACCAACGTCGAATCGCGTCGTGGCGAGCGGTAATTCTCTTGATGCAACGGTCGAATAAATCCGAATAAAGTTTTGGCTGACGTTCAAAAATAGACACTGATTTATATGCCGAATGACATATATTATTACTTGAGATATAGTAGGCCGCTGTGTCTATGAGACAATCTCGCGCCAGTGCCAATTCGAAGTTTAAAGTCGCACTTAAAATCCGTGATCAATTGCGCTGCGAGCGCAGTATTCGGTAAAAAATTGTTTCCTGTTTAGCGCAAGCATTCTGCGACATATCATTTTGCAATCCCGTCTGTTTAACTTCCTCCACGGCATATAAATGTTATATTAAGAATGAAGGAATATCACATATATTCGCAATGTTTAGTAATTAGTACATCATGTATTATGTATATACTTCTCCAAGCATCTCGCTGTTATATTTCATTGTTTCTTGCGCTATTTGCCAAAGAACTTGGCAAAGACAGCTCTCTCTTTCTCTCTAAAAGTATTACGGCATTTCTCTCGGACGCGATCAACGACGTGATTTATCATGAGGCAGTCACTCGCGGGTTAATAACGTCGCCCACGACGAAGACGAACTCGTAGCTGTGGACATTTCGCGCTTTCGAAAAATCTCAGAGAATTCGCCATTGCCACCTAGATTCCGTGATTTACATTTCACTTAACGAAGATCGATGCTACCGGGGAAACATATCTCATTCTTGTCCGCCACCATACCCGAGAGATGGGATGAATTAGTAATTCATCCGTAAAGTGAGATTAATTGAAAAAAGACAATGTGATATAGTATAAACTAAAATAAACCACTCTAAAAAAATTCTCACTGTGATAGTGTTAATATTAATCAAAACAGTGAAAATTATATAGATACCGCACGGATGTTAAATCCATACCAGAAGGATAAATCCATACCGATATTTTTTACATTGAATGAACAAAAATATATATAACAAAAATTCACGCCAACATTTCATTATGCCAGAGTTGAATTCAGTTCTTTAGCCAAACAAGATATTTCTGTGATCACTTTCCTATGAAGTAATAATCTCACGAACACTTCACACATCTAAAAATGTCTAAGTGGTTCATGTTATGAATTATTTCATTCGCTAATCTAGATCAACTTTGTGTACCGTGCGTTGTCACGACACGCTTCGTCTGTTCTCGCCTCCTCACATCGAGCTAACGCAATGATTGAACGTAAACAGACGCAGTGCGAAAGCACGTCGTGCACAAATGCGGCCGTGGAAACGTGATACGCGTTACACGTGGTCGAATCACGCGTGGGCGAAATAGTGGAATGTTCGTGCGTTGCCTCGTTTCTGTTCCTTTCTCAACGCTCCTTTCTACATGCGCGTCCTCTCTTTCGTCACTCTACGATCCTAATCGAATCTAACACACTCCGATGTCATAAAAGTTTCTCTTTTTAAAAATCTCTTATTTCTGTTCAGATTAAACAGCTAAAATCTAAAAATTAGTAATGGACACGATGGCGATTATCCGCAAACCTTCTGATACCTTTAAAGATAACAGCTGTGAAAGTCTAAAAAGCGTTGTCTAGAAATTCGGCTTCGATTTCGTTTATCGTCAATTTCGGCTAAAAATTTAATTAAAAGTTTTAATTCAATTTTAGTTTTGGCCGAAAGTTAAAAAAAATTTCGACGCGAAACTAATTAAGTTATATAATAAACATCTATTATTTTATTTAATATTTAATTAAATTAATATTAAATGAAAATCATTTGATTTTTGATTAAAATTTATTTAAATATTGAAATATTTGTTTTCTATTGATTTTTCAAAGGCTTGTTTAAAAAATATTTTTGTCATTGAGATAATATAAATGTATACTATAAATGATATAATAACAAACTAGAGTGATAATATAATACTAGATAATAATATATATAATTATTGTTTCAATAATTGAATTATGTATTATCTACTTATATAAATGGCTTTTTTATGTAAAGATTATGCGTTTTGCAGGTTTCTTCCGTGTCCAGATGATTGTATCAGGCTGCTCCTCCTCTAATGAAGTGAACAAGGTTCACGAAACGTTGGTATTCCAAGAATGAACCCGCGAAACGCATAATCTTTATATAGAAAGCATCCGTGGAAGACTCAAGAATATTATCAAATGGCTTTTTTTTTACACGGAAAAAAACACAGCTGAAAACTTAACTGATTCAGCAAATGTACAGTCACAATACAGACAATCAATTTTCTATGTTAAAATAGCAAAGTTGATAGCTGAATAACATTAGTGATTTGTTAAACCATCAAATCTTCTTAGCTGTCGATGTTGAATTCGCATAGTAAATTATAGGTTTGCTGTACCACCCAATTAATTTTTTCCTATGTAGGATTTCCATAAAAATTTCAATATCTAATAAAGTTTCGACTGAAATTAAAAAAGATTATTTCGAATTCTACAGTTTTATACTATTCCAAATAATAATTCTGGTGTGGTTGGATATAGCACGTCCTGATGTAGGCAGCTTGGTCCTCGAGAACGAAAGACGGCAGAGATTACTGCGAGATGCAAATCGTTGATTACAAATTAAAATCGGTCCTCGAGCTCAGAAATCATGAAGTGACGGAGGCGCGACCGGAGGCGCCTATTTCATTTTAGAAAATTTAAATTCAAATCTGATCAAATGCACAGGACATTGCGTTCAAAACGCCGCTTACATTGTATATACACACACACATACACACACACACACACACACACACACACACACACAGTTATATATATTTATATAAATAGATACATATAGTAGTTATGTACATAGATTCGGCATGTCGCTGGTAGCGGCGTGTTGAGGCGCACGACCGCGGAAAAAATCATAAAGTACACGAAATGCAAAATGCAAATGCTGCGCGACGTTCACGAAAATGGATAAAAAAAAAATCGTACGAGATATATATCCCGCGCAAAACGCGCGATGCATCGGAAGCCTGCACCGTGTTACTCTCTAGTTATATCCCTTATTTTTATCCGCTATTTTTTTCCTTCTTTTTTTCATTAATAACAGACGCGTACACGCATGTGTACACGCACGCGTTGAATTATGCCTGATAACCGGAATCTAGATTTCATTACCATAAAGCCCACTCTCTGCATACCGATGCGGAGTCTGTCGTTTATACTAATGCAGCCACCGGGAACTAAACATAATGGACCACACGGACATATTTTTCTCCTGGTGAAAAAATAATGTAAAAATACTTCAATACTACCGACGCGGCTCAGTTGAATTACTTAATTAACGACATGTCGTAAGGCAACAAAACAACAACATTGTTAAAATTATAATATTACTGTCAGAGTTACATTGCATTAATTCTGTGCGAATTATGACGTTGTAATTTTACAACTGAAGTTATATACGTCACAGCTCCTCAGAGTTAAACACAAGTTTAACCAACAGCCAAAACAACATTGTAATTTTAACTTAAAACCCAGAACTCCGGATTCTAGAAAGTCGTAAATCCATCAAAATTATAACATTAACAATAGAATCAAGTGCCGTAATCCTATATCATGACAAACTCGCGGAGGCGTGTGCTTCCATCATCGAAAGCATCATCCGGATCAGTCTGACACGCTCTCGCAAAGACATGACACTGTTCTGAGGAATTCGAAACACGTGATGGGTCTGCAGTTGCAATCGTGATCGTAGTCACAGACGCGCCGAGGAAAGTGACTTATTGTGTCGGACGATCACGACTGAAAATGCATAAGGATGTAATGCATGAAATGCACAACCAACACTCGACATCGCATCGGTTTTGAGGTTTAATGGAGCTTCCGCATTGAAATTCGCCGCGACTGACATAGCACACAACAGACGTCGTAAAACATCTCGCCGCATTGTGTTTAAGTTTTAGGAGACATGGTATGATGATACGTCTCGTCAGTTCATAAGTATTCTCTGAATATCTTTAATTAAATAACAATAAATACAAAAATATATATAATTACGTTGAAAAAAATTGTTATAATTTTGCTCGTCTTATTTCATTCGTAATTATACGAACTTTCTCAATCTGTCAAAATTTTTACAAATATCTATAATATTTAACAAATAGATCGCGATGTTAAAATTTAATATATTGTTATACACAAATGTGTATATGTGCAGATTTAAGATATTATATGAGAATATCATCTTTTTTTATTTCTTATATTATTATTTGTCGTACATTTTATTTTAGTTATGTGTGTACATTTTATTTTATATAGTTATAAACAAAATTGGAATCAAGAGCGAGAACTTGTTTAATGCAATAACTTCTTTATTTATTGCAGTATTCGGGAAGAGCCAGCTAAACCGTAATGTGGTTTTCACATTGAAATCGCTCTCGAGCTGGCATAACACGTGACAGCGCGGTAGTAAAACATTTCGCGGTATCGCGTTTAAACTCGGCGAGGCGCAGAGCGCTGCGTAATTTCACATTAATTCGTAGGTATACCGCGATAGGAATAATTTTATCGGATGCAACTATGTACTAGCCGGAAGAGATAACGTCTGTAAATTAGTAATATCATCATTAATTAACAACTTGAAAAATATAATTCTTTAAAATATAATTCTCTATATCCTTTGTACGTACAATTAATATGACTGGTGTTTTAAATGATTTTTTCTAATTTTTTTTCTTAAATATATTTTATTTTACAAATTTTATCCTAAGAGTTTGTCAAAAAATTATTTGTTAATAATTAATGCAATAAATAGTAAAAAAAAATTGTAGGAAAAAAAATTGTTTCCTTTTCTTGCATTAAAAGTTAGTCCAAATTTGTAAACTAGTGTTATTATCTCAAATACTAATTTGCCAGTTTGTTAAAACAAGACATCACTGAGATGTAACAGATTATCTCACAAAGAATTTAATATATTCTTGGATCTGTGATATTTTGTATATTGCAAGAATCAAATATTTTAAACGAAATGAACAGACAAGTCTGAACACTTGCAGTTATTCTCAAAATCCACAATTACAGTAATTGCAATCATGTTGACTTTTTGCTTAAGCTGCACGACAAGCAACAATGTATCTTGGCAAACGAAGAAGACATTTGGCAACGACATTAAATACCAAGAATACATTAAATTGATTCTTTGTAAGATAAACTGTCACATCTCAATGATGTCTTGTTTTAGCAAATTCGGCAAGTTACAATTTTAAGATAATAAGCCTTACTGGTTTACAAATTTTCGATTAATTTTTAGTGCAAGAAAAGAAAACAACTATTTCAATGTGTTTTGGAGCACGAAAATCGAATCTGCCGTTTAGAAAATTTTCATCAGGCCGAATTTTTAAGACGTAGCTTGTTAATTTGTAAGATAGCAAGATGAACGTTTTTAGAATTTGATAATTGAGAAACGTTATCAAGAACATGTGGATAAAAAGGAAATGCTAAGCGACTACTATCTACTAAATTCTAATGTGTGAAATCGACCCAAAGTTGTGTAAAAAACAAAAATTAAACGCACTATAAACTTGTTTCTTAATTTTAATAAAACTTCAGTATTACAAAAAATATTTGTTCTCAAAAACCTAATGAAAATATTTCGATGGCAGATTCGAGGCCGGCGACAAAAATTACCTTAGAAAGGTACCAGTCTTCGTTTTGTATAAAAACTTTGTTAACTAGTACAATTTTATTCATTTTAAAACTAATCAGATTTTTAAAAATCGATAAGATATTATCAGAATTAATTAATAAAATAAAGTTAAGGCTTTAATATAGACAATTGTACATAAAATATTAATTAAGTATATTAATTTGTACATAAAATATTAATCAAGGCCTTGACCTAAAATCTCTCCGCTTGAGCAATATTTTTCATTTTACATTCTAATATAGAACTTTAATTTATTCTATTTTTTCATGCAGTAAATTTATAAAAATTTTCCAAATGCCACCGTTCATATCACATGAAACCAATTTCCATAATCCAATTTCCAACATACGATTTCCACGTTCCTAACACATTAATTGTTCTTTCCACGAGTTAGACGAGTTTTCGAATTTTGTTTTACTCGCAAAATATAATTACCTGTTTTACATTTTCATCCGCAAAGGATAATTACCCATTTTACATTTTCATCCGCGAAATATATATATATATACAAGTTTTACATTTTCATTTGGGAAATACATTTACATATTTTACCTTCTTTTCAGTGAACTGTATTTACATATTGTGATAAGGCATGTGTATTATAAATATGGTATATCTTTTCGTAAACTACCATACAAGTTATCCAAACAACACACATTGAATTTTAGTTTTGGCGGCATAAAGGGACGAATCTCTAAGTGGAAGGAAGAGATAACGGGAGAGAAAGGGAAGTCGGATAGAAAGAGCTTTCGCAAATTCGAACCATATGGATGATCGTAAAGGGACGACTCTGGTCGCCCTCGCGATTCGGCAAATGGATATTACTGACTGGGTCTTATGCCCTGTTAGCTGTCAGTAGTCGATGTTCGTGCACAAACAGAGGGAAACGAGACAGGGAGGGAACAAGCGGCGTGAGTGAGAGACAAAGAGAAGAGGAATGAGGAGAATGAGAGGCGAGGTTAATGGAGTGGAAACAAATTTAAAAATCCCCCTGCAGGGGTGATTCCTTGTGCAGTTGTGTGAGAGCTCGTGCAGCAACCCGCGGATATACGCGCCCACAGGTAACTGCAAATGCAAGTTACGGCGGGGTAACTATGTATTTACGGACCTGTGTATACGCGAGAAACAAACAAGCCGGTCGTTTCATGTACACGTAGACTTCCGCTTCTCGCTGGTTCTCTCGAGGTACATGGTATCGCCTTGTCTTCGTTTCGTCGCGCAAACAATCTTCCGGCACGAGCGTTACTGAGCGATAACGAAGACGGGAGACGGCGACAACGCTGTTGCTCGAGAAAATTGCATTCGTAAGTATTATCGCGCGCACGTGTTTTCGGAGGTAGATCGTAATAAGCCGTCGGCGTGTCGAGACGCAAACCGGAAATGCAACGTCGGTTCTAAGGAAAGACAGCGAACGTGCAGCAACAATAACACAAAATTGCATTGTGAATTTGTCGTAGTACGTTGTATGACATCGGACGGGTTATTATACATATTGGGGATTTATCTTGGAACAATTTCACGACGGAAATAAATCTAGATAATGGCAGAAATGTTTTGCTGACTCTGACAATTCAAAGCAGAAATCGATCTATTTTTATCTTAAGGTATTATAAATTAAAAGTCTACAAATATTTTTAATGTATAATCATGTAGAATGTAAAAAGAAAGAGATCTTAATAAATTTGTACTTTTTACATTTTTCTATAGCTATTTGTAAGCAATTTGAAGTTTCTCTAAAACATTTTTTTAAACATTCTATATGACTTTCACCAGTAGCTGCTTCCCCAATAAGAAAATCAGGGACAGAATGCTTTAAAGCTTCATTATAATGTAATTCCAACAATCCCCGCATTCCGCGAATACTCGGTTCCAAGAAGAATTCACCGAATGTTTATAAGGAACGGTAAAAACGCGCTCTCTGCTCGCTAAAAATGTACAAACGACGCGACCAAAATTCGTTTCTAGTCGCAGCCACGCCGAAGAAATTCTCAGACGAAGAGGAGGCTGAAGGAGAAAAGAGAGAGAAAGAGAGAGATTCAACGAAAGAGAAAGAATCATTACGGAGGAAGAAAGGATTATGCCATCGAGTTTCATTCTTTCGCGAGGAAACAAATGGGAGACGTAGAAAATGGAGCTCACGCAAAGGGATGCAGAGAGGAGACAGGATGAATGGTCGTCGATCGGTAGCTCGGCATCACGCCCACCATATTGATGCATCCTCGCGGCCATGCCAGCTTTAATATAAAACGATTTTACGAGCCGAATAAAAAAGCCATTAATCGCTTCCGATTGGACCGTCGCGAGGGTAGACAAATGATGTATAGGCGGTCCGCGGCTTAACGTACAATAAAGGACTCTCGCGGGGGATGCTGGCGATAGGTCACGGCCTATCGTCGTTGCTTCTATCGTTATTGCGTATATATTATTCATCATTCTGAAAGCGATCGTCAAGGGTCCATCGAAATACATATTATAACATCCAAATCCAGAGAATCTCGAGGTAAAATATACGGGAAATTATACTGACGATGACGCTTAATCTTTCAATGTCTATAATGGTTCTTTGTTCACCATCAATGTTTTAAAAATCGATCCAGATTTAATTTAACTCTCCGGAGCTGACGGTGAGTCTATTGAACCTACTCAATTATATTCTTTCAAAGTTGACGGTCTGTTGAATCCATTTAATTATATTCTTTATGTTATGTCTACAAATTTAAATTATTATTGTTATCAAAATAAACTTAATATTTATTCTTTTATATGAGTTACGTCATTTCTTTGAAATTAATTAGTGCCTTGTGTAGTCAATATAAATTAATTAAGTCTCACAAGTCAACGTCAATAACTGTTTACAGATTTTGACGTCAGCTTTAGAAAGTTAAAGTTAAACTAAATTTTAGAGAAAAAGAGAGAGAAAGAGAGAAGAAGAAGGATTCTTTATTAAAGATAGAAATTTAACTTATATAAACTTTCGTTTTTTATTTCCGTTTGCAAATTCAGTTTCTTTTAGCATTATGTTTTGAACTTTTAAACAATCAAAGAACCGTAGTTTATCTTCTGTTTAAAATATATAGCAACATAAAACGTACTATTTTTAATACTTAAGATATTATGATAGATCTCTCTCATCTCAAGATTATCCTTATTCCCCGTCCGTATGCATAAGTTAAACATCGTATCTGGGGCAGACCCACATCAAAGAAAAGCGATGTTTTATCGGTGCGATAAAACACGGTGTGGCCGCATACGGAAGAGGTTCTCGGAGCAGAAAAGGAACGATCACTGACCAGACAGAGTGGAGTCAAGGGAACGACATTGTAGGTCCCGGCAGACATGACTAGGAAGCACATTACGCGCCAAAATGGGTTAAGACTTGGAAAAGCACAACGGTTATTTTGGTGAACGTTATTTTCCGGGCGGGCGATCTCGTCGACCTATTGTACTTTAGGGAGATATTACCCTCCCGTTTAAGAAGACGTTGTAGTGCTCCTTCTGCAGAATGCACCGGTCATATGGTAGAACATCGCGTTTATTAGACAAATATGTCCAGTCTTATCTCTCGATTACTATTTGGAATAAAATACAGAGATCGTTTGTGCTCACTATGTAGCAAAGTTTAAGTCTAAGCTAACCGACGGCGAGGTTACTTTGTTAGAAACATATAGTAGAAGAAATTTCATACAAGATTACATAAGATCTCTTATTTTTCGAATTTAGTAATACATATTAAGTAACACACATTTAGTAATACTTATTAAGATGCCACTTCATTTAATAAAAATTATATTCAATAAAATAAAGATAAATTAAATTCAAGCAAATAATTAATTATGACCGATTTATTTAATTTTAAATAAAAAAAGTGCACGACAAAAATACTCACGTCGAGTGTACTAATTTCTCAAAGTCCAGGATTTTCTCAGTGACGTCGTATAATTCGAAATAAGATTCAGTTGGATGGACTAACGTTTGATTGATCGCGGAAATGAGAAAAGGGTAAACGTCACATGTCTTCCGGGTGATGGTATAATGACAGATCGTGGTGATATGAAGTGGAAGAGCAGAACATCGAAGAAACGATCCTTACAATCCCACACACTCGTTTCTGTTAAGAAAGTTGTCTCGATGGAATTCACATCACGCGATCACTACGTCATCCATATTTTGCGAGTATAAGTTTCTTCATAGATGTGTGTCGATTCGGTTCGTCACGACGACACGCGATATTCCGATCCAACGCGGTCGATGATATCATAAGGTATATTAAGATGTTATTGACGCGCTAGTATTTTCCGCGAGTGCATCGTCGCGAATCAGACGTTGCGTGCAATTCTGTTTGCTTTTGGATTACGCAACATTGTCGTGATGTCGACGGCATATATATTATACTCAACTATACTCGTAAGAGACACTCAAGCCTCAAAGGAGAAGCACTTATCTCTCTTGGAAATAAAGCAAGAATGTTTGAACAGAAACATATAGGGAGAAATTTACCTTCTTATATAACCATCGCGAAAAAAATATTACATTGTTTTGAATTATTTTCATTTTCCTCATTTTTTATCTACTTAAACTTAATAATATTCAATCAAATAAATTTGTGTGAAAAAATCTATCCTTACACAATGTAGAAAAAACGACTTTAATAAAGCATCTAAAAGTTTAGTTAGCTACAAATCTAAAAATAATTTTGTTGGATCATCAAAATAATTATGTAAGACATTCAAGCTGGAGTTGTTAGAATGTCAAAACTTTTTGCAGCATTACTCATCATACTTGAGATTCCTACGTAATTATTTTGATAGTTCAACAAAATTATTTTCAGATCTAAATTTTTTTTCAGATTTATTTTCAGATCTTTAAATTTTTAAATACTTCAATAAAATCATTCTTTCCATACGCCTTCATACAATAATCTCGACAGTCAAACATAAAAAAATTCAAATTTTGTACTCCGTAGAAAATCTTATAATGTATCTTACATACATATTTGCGATGTAATCAAATTGTTAGATTCGACTTCTTCTTACTCATTGTAATTATAGGTAAACGAAATAGTATACGTTTGTAGGACGTGGCTGTGATTTACCACCGAGTAACGCATCATATTCTATTCCATTAAGAACACAAATCGGTGATTACATGAACAATTAATATCAAATTAATCAACGATAAGAGTCACGAACACCCGCACGCACGCACGCACGCAATTAAAGGCATATACAATCTTGAAGAACAGTGGACATCCGTTTAACTTCGTACATAGCCCACGCACGTATGTATTTCGGTTTGTTGAACGAACGTTAGTCATCCAATATAGAGAGAAAGAGAAAGAGAGCACGCGCGCGAAAGAGAGAAAAACAGAGAGAGAGAGAGAGAGAGAGAGAGAGAGAGAGAGAGAGAGGAAGGGTAGTTGTGTACTTTACTAGTCGGTAGTACGAACAAATAAGTAAAAAAGTTAAGA
>NW_012130079.1:3806430-3821801 GCF_000143395.1 Atta cephalotes | reverse complement strand
AAGAGTACGTACGTACGTACGTAGTAGTAGGAGTAAGTTTACGTTACGTACGTACGTACGACGTACGTACGTACTACTTACTACTACTACACACACACACACACACACACACACACACACACACACACACACACACACACACACACACACACACACACACACCCATACCCACACCCACACCCACACACACGCGCGCGCGCGTATTTTCTCTTTACCTCTTTCGACGCGGTTAATGACGCGCAGCAGCTGTCGACAATCGCTGGAATGGATGACCTTGTGATGTCCGTGCGAATATATGGACAGTTAAAATCGCAACGGCAAGTTAGATGAGCGCGCGGCTGCGAACGTCGCTTTTAACCCGCGTGACGATGCGGCGATCGGAGGCGGCTTGGGGATATTACGTATCTACGCTTCTCGGAAGTGATATGGTCATTCTATAAAAGACGAGGAATGATTTAACGTACGCAAAATGCACAAGCAATAAAAACGACAGCTGGAAAACGAAGCATATAACGTAACTAAGTAACGTATAATCTCGAATAAACGCAAGAGTTATGTCTTTTTCTCTAACCTCACTGGGCCTATTTGACTTATTGTAAATGGCTCGTTAATCTTATTTAGGTCTATTTGAAACTTAAAATGTAATTTATGTTCTTATTAATATTTTATATAAAAATTTTTTTCTCTAGCATTTCATAACTTTATCTGTCAATGCATTTTTTTTCTATAAAAATTGTATTTTTTATTTTTTAGAGCTTTTTAATCATATTGGCCTAAACAATATTATCGTACAGTAAATTTGAATAGATTAGCAGGGTTGATCTTGATATAATCTTTACTGATAACAATAACTGATTAAATATCCAAAAGTATCCTAAAAATATTTGGTTACACAAATTCGTCTAGCTTTTAGATTTTCATACTTTTAAGTATCCATCTAAAGAAAAACGCATCTGCCATGTCCATTCACTTCCTGATTCCAGAAGCTCGAGAGGCTCCAGCGCGCTTCACTTCACCGATACTCCTATCGGTATTCCGTTCCTCTTCACAGCGTGTCGTCGGGCAACAAAGTCGACGGCATTAGCCAGGTGCGTCCGTTCCAGTCGAGATAATAAATCCCGCTGTTCCGGATCCACAATGTCGAGGAATAGTCTGCGCGCACTCTTGCTTTCCTCTTTTTCTCTCTTTTCGTAAGAAAGCGACGTTGGCGGCGTAGTTCACTTCGCGGATCTCCCGGCTCCTCCCGCGGAGTTCGACGTACGGGATAATATAGAGGCGAAGGGAGATTTGCCCTCTCCCGAATGGATTTTGCACCTGGGTCCGTCCCCGGAGACCGCCGGCGGTCGATTTCGCGAACATAGGAGGTAGAATCGACGGCGATCTATCTAACTTGCCTTGTTGTCCACGTACACAGCCAACCATTTACGATGTCGTCTCGCGCATCCCCAAATAATTTACAAGTCCAATACATCGGATTTTTCTTTCAAGCTCGAGCAATTGTTTTCGCAATTTTAAGAGCCGAGAAGCATCGTAGTCACCCCTTCTTAAATCATGATGGCTATTCCACATCATAAAATTTAACGGCAAATTCGATCAGACGCACTGATGTATTTGATGCATATTAAAACTTTTCGATACTGTTCTATACTGTTTTATATACATTCTATATTGTTTTAATTTGAGTGTAAAAGTGAAATGCAAAATTTGGATTATAAAATACATATTTTATCTAACAGTATAAAAAGATATATTGACAATTTCAGAGTTTAATCGGTTTCTATATTTATAGTAAACTGCATCTTTATGTTAATTAATGTATACTGTATACATTAAATGCATCCAATCAAATTCATACATATTTAATCTATTATTTAGAATATTTTATTTCACATGCTAAAATATATATTCTAATCCTAAATAAATTTAACTTAATTTTTAATATTAATTTTCAAAAATGATACAGGAACTATTTTTTTTATATTATTTTTTAACGTGATATTTCAGAATATTTCAATTTCCCTAGAATAACGATTGAAAATCACAATCTAAAGATCATATTTAAAGAAAAAATTGTGTCTTCAATAAACCACCTTAAAAAGATACCATCCGCTCAAAGTCGGTCCGTGAAACATGAAACATTTGAAAAAAAAAATGAGGTCGAAAAGAGCGACAGCATGTCAAGCAGTATCACGTCACGTCACTTTACATTATGTTTCGTCACGTCATCTCAGAAAATATACGATGATTTTAGTTCGCAGAAATGGATATTTAGCGGAACGAAACAGCATATACGTACGACAACGTACGACTTGACTAAATTTCTTGGTCGCTTTAATATATTTTCACGTAACAACGATATAATATATTGCACATGACAAAAAATAAAACGCGCAATTATTCATCCGATCGTCATAAAAATTTATACTCTTTAAATTTCTTGAAGTAAAATCTCTAAAGAGAAAAATATTGCCACTATTGAAAAAGAGTGAAAATATTTGTATTCTTGAATAAGAACAGATTTTTATTCTCTCGGAATGGGATTTCACTTTTAGAGTAAGATTCACTAAAAAAAAAAAATTTTTCCTTTGGAATGAAACTCACTCCAAAAAAGAGTCAAAATCTGCCATTCTTATTCAAGAGTGCATATGTTTTCTTTTTCAATAGTGGCAATATTTTAATTCTTTTGGAGTGAGTTACAATTAACTAATTATTAACAGAAGCAAACGATACAGAATCTAATCTATCTTTTGGATAGATTTTAGGCTTGTTTACATAGAATTCATAGATGATCTTGGAGTCTTAAATCTGGAGTCGTAGGAAATCGACCAAGCACAATCAAATATAGAGAGAATACTTAGAATTGGTCAATTTCTTACGATTTGGGATCCTGCAATCGTCTACGACTTTTATATACACGAGCTTCTTATATGCTAGCGATATTATTTGTTACATTGACGAATTAATTTGCAATCGTAACAAATCGATCAGTTTTTTAACAAATATCACATTTGCTTTCCCTTGATTTGTTTCTACAATAAAATCATTTCTATCAGTGTACTCCAAGAAATTGGAGACTATCAAGAATTTAGAAGAAAATCCTTTTCTTGAAGAAATTTAGCGTCGAGTTTTTAATTATATAGGTGCAATTTTTGTACAAACCGTGCGAATTTATCGTTGCCATATTCGTAAGTAAGTTCGAATTTTAGAATCGATCGAAACTCGCGAAATACGTTCTTTCCATGTGCAACTTCCACGACGCAAATTCAAAATAACCTCGGAAAATGCAACGTCTCCGGGAGTGCACTCTGAATATAATATAACTCCCCGCGGTGGAGAAGCTTTTCTCCTACTTCGACGAACCGACATCTGACTTCTCGTGTATCACAAAAGAGAGAGCTGCACCGGAAGTTTCATATGTGCTCGTAAGGCTCGCGGGCAGATTTCTGTGTGGCGCTTCGTTTGAAGTGGTCCTGAATCCCATTCCAACAGTCAGTTTCGGTCCAGTAAAGTCCCACATAAAGTTCAGGACAATGTATGCAGATGCGTTGGATTTATAAACGGTCCTACATGCGGCTACTTGCAAATACATCGTTTTCCCAAGCTTAGCCCGTATTCGCCCTGCGCAAACAAAACTAATCCTCAGAACGCACATCTATGGTCTTTACCTAATTTAAAAGTCATATTCATTTGAAAGTCAGAATATCGATATTGTGTACTACATAATCCTGTATCGCAAAGTATTAAAAAAACTTAAAGCATAAAACGTAAAAAATAACTGAAAAAATATATAGATCTCGATAAGTTATTCTTAAAATTAAATATATACGACAAGAATAAGACTTCTTATTTCTACCAATCAAAGTTATCATATTTTTAAGTTTTTGCCACAATTCTTTTGCATTTCTCCATCACAGCTTTAAATTTTATCAGTAACATCAAAATAAATAGTATTTATCACATAAGGATGTATAGGATGCATAAACAATGAGAACAAGAAGAACAGATGAAAATTGTACAATACAACAGATGAAAACTGTAGACAAATGAGATACTTCATCTGCGAAAATCATCCCAATATACATCTCCGCAATTATAGGATAATTTCCCGCAAATCTGTAATTAGTATTTCTAGCTACTCCATCCGTGTGTGTCAACCAAAGGAAAGCTTGTTACAAGCTGACATAGATATACCTTTATTCCACGCCTGCGGTGATATACGCTCGGATGCTTTTTAGGGGGTAGTGTACAGTGATTCAGCTGATGCACATTATGCACACAGTGCGCGTCTCCTGCACGGCTAGCAAAGCTCGACCAACGATGCCGCTGATGCGCGACACAGCTTGCGTAACGTACACGCACGTCGCAACGCCACGCCGGCTGACCCACATGCGTGGTCTTTATTTAAACTGGTTTCCTCCTTGGCGTCCTTTAGACCCGACTTTCGTCTGTGCTCCGGTCGCCGGGTCACTGGATTCGAGCGCGTCATTTTCCGCGAGACTGCGTGCAGCTCGGGAAAGGTCGGCTTGTATACATATTTGTGTCTCGTAAAAAAATCATTAGTTTATGATTCGAGACGATGTTGCATAGAGAAAATAAAAAGGGTTCTCTTACGAATTTCTCTTTTTGTAATATTCTTAATATTTTTAATAATTTTCTAAAGATCTTTTTTCTAAGATATATTTAATAAAATAAACTTGTAATATTTTCTTTACGAGATACTTAACATATATACTATTATTTCATCTTTAGTAATAATTTTATTGATAACTTTACTGAAATTTATTAATTTTACTGGAATTTTTAGAATGATATCACAAATGTCTTTTTATAATAATACATGATGTTAGAGAAAAACGATGGAAGTAATTGGGGAATCATCTCTTTGCGTAGACCACAGTGAAATTCGAATTTGTTCACGGTAGACTTATAGAACCGCGAAAATTTCAATTGCAAATGCTCGTCGACTTTGATACCGAAGAGAATAACGAGCTCCTGAGACGAGCGTTTTTTTAAGCATCAACGCGATCTCGTCGAATATTCTTGTTTCTCAAACGTATGTAAAGTTTGAATAATACAGCATAGAGAAGGCGAAGAGGTAGCGCGCAAAAAGGAGCAACACGGAATAAAAATGCACCGTTACGTTTCTATCGATCGCGGCACTTTTGTACCGACATCGTAGACTGACTTCGAGATCTCTTCAGAGTAAAAGTAACGATGCAAAGCTATTATTTATAGCAATAAATATACACCACATTTATTTTACATTTAAATAAATCCATTTAAATATTAATGTGACGAATGTATTTCATTTAATTACATTTTAATTATCAATCGCAATTATTTTTTTTATTTTCTTCACATCTTATAGTCTTCTCATATATTACTGCAACTTTACAATTATTAATTTTTACATAACAAGAAATTATAGTAGGGCTTAAACAATTTTATTTTTTTTTAATGGTTGAGGGGGGGAAGAATAAAAAATATTGAATTATAATAAATCTTATTTAAAAAAATCTTATTTAAAATCTTATTTAAAAAAAGATAAGATTTTTGAACTCCATCCCCTAAAGATTAATGTTATTTTCATCAAGATTTTTTGATTGCAAGCCATAAACAATTGCGAAAAACATTATCGGAAAATTCTAATCGCTAATCTTCATCTTGTCTCGTGTCAACTTTTGTTCTGATTAGCATGCATATTAGTTAAAATATTCAAACGCGGATATTCCTCTCAATTACGCTCGCATAATACTACGGATATACTCAGACAACATCGAAATACGAGCGCGCGTATCAGATTTCGCATCTCCTAATCGAACGAGCATTGCAAGCGTTGCTTTATTTCTAGCTGTTTGCACACTATCATAAGACAGCCTGCTTTTATATTATGAGGTGGATAGTATAAGTTGATTCCGGAAAAACGAGAGATACTTTTCTTTCGTTAAACTCTACTCACTCGTTCAGAATTTCCTCTCGTTACGAAATGCGTATAATGGGACAATTGCCAAACTTTACGACTAATTGAATATCGCATTATTTTATTTTTATTGTATCAAATACTATGATGGATATCAATAATTTATCAGTTTGAAAAAAATTATCAAATGCCGTAATAACACATACAAATCCTGTAGAATTTCGAAATCTACTCTCATATATTTTTCCACTTTTTCTCATCAGAATATTATTATCAATATTAAGTAATTTGACATTTGTCGTCAACTAGTTTATGTTAAGCATAAATATCTCTCACACCCATAGGACGAACATTTATAGAAGAACGCAAATTCGCAACGTAATCTTCGTGAGTAATCAACGCGCGTATTCCCGCAAGACTCGATGGTGCTACAATCGATATACCATTGTCGCGACAGTGCAGCAGGTCGTAGAGACAAGTTCGTAACTAACCGGGGTTGTTCTCTCTCGAGAAGACGCGGCACGAATTCTCGGGATTCTGCCACGATGCATGCGGCCGTATTCCCAAATCGATCGCGACAGCAATGGCGACGAGAACGAGGGAAAAGGGAAGCGGAAGAAGCATCCGGTTAAATTCCGCCGATCCGGTTCTCACTTCGCCGAACAAGAGTGCACGAATTCGAGTGAGGGTAGTCGGAAACTATGAATATACCGTATGTTGGCGTATTCGTATACAATTCTCGGGGGAAGGCGCGCTGGCTCTTTTGCTATGTAGGAAAGCTCCACCGTCGTCGCTTCGCGTGTCTCACCTTTCACCGACCTGAGTCATGTCGGTTATCATGCAAACGGTTTTCTACGATTCATAATGTAACATATCCGAACGTCAGGTGTCGCAAAACTCCATGCCTAACTTCAAAAAAGAAGAATGAACGACGCTCGATTAGAGGGAAGAAGTTTTGATTCATTGCGCTCACAATGTGATATGAATATAAATCATCGGATAGTATTGTAAGGAAAAAAGAGACGAGTTGTCGTTTCATCTTGTCAAACCGCGCATTTAACTCTATCTAGAAATGATTTATTCTGGTAATCTACATCCAAAGATTGTCTATTAAATCAAATAAATAAATTTGCATTATTTTCATTTCAGTTATTCTAATTTTAATATTTAATCTTATATTTTTTAGAAGCTCCGTTTCGTGGAGTAATTTTACAGAGAATATTAAAAATATTACATTTCAACTACATTTTAGAGCTATTTAATCTAATTTTAAGAGATTATTCTAAGATTTCCATATTCATATAGATATATCGCCTCATATATAAAAAAAACTCCTTTAAAGATCATATTAAGGATTAATATGTTTCAATATTAATTTGTAAGTACCAATTTGTTTCAAGTCCAATATTATACATACATGTGTTGCACATATGTATAGTACATATAATAAAATATATAAAACTGTACAGTAAAGTTCTATTCAACAAACACAACGGTAATGTAAAAAGGATTAACAAGCGCCGTCTGGCCGAAGGCTGAACAACCTTCGTCCCTTAATCATAACAATACCAAATGTTAGTCGATGATAACTGTATTAGGATTAACTGATAAAATACTAGGCTTGCATCCTCTGGCTTCCCAGTTGTTTGTCGAGCCGAAATGTCCCGCCTCGCAAATATTCGCGCAGACCGTACAAGCCACTATCTTCTTTCCCCCAGGAAACTACGGTCGCGTGAGTAGCATTATGGGATTATTAGCGGATGGAAACTCCGCAAGCAGGCTCTTCTATATCAGAAACAGTTGCCTACATATTTGATGAACAACGGCAATATAACGAGGCTCCCGTTCCCATCACTCTTTCTCATTTCCTTATGGTTCGTCACGTGAGAGTGTGAAATCATTTCAGAATCGATACTTCAGCATCGAGAATATCTTTTCTCCAAGCAACTTTTCGTTCAAATTCATGCTATTTCTCTTACAACCATAAGTGACGCGATGAGAAATTCAAATGTACACAGTAACACATAACAGAGCAAAAACGATATTTGAAGTAGAAAGTTCTCTTTACGTTAAAAAAAATTTCCTGTTTCGTTGGTCACAACTTGGTCAAATACGGTCATGGCCATTAACGTACATTATCGGTAAATTATTCGGTTTACATAATTTAAAACGGACGCAACCAGTTGATGTAATATCGAGTTATTAAACGAAGCGATACTGTGCGCATTGCTTTTATCGTCGCGTATTAATTTAACGTTGGCTCACCGAGTTAATGGCTGTCATGCTGCTAACTCGACCTGGATCTGTGTCCACTAGCCCGCTGTCACTCTGTAACAGAAACAGAAAGATAGCAATTTAGAGGATGGGAAAGATCGATAATTTCTCCTACTGCTGTTTGCACTCGAGCTAAATTTCGTATAAATCACTCCCACACGTTAAAGCGCAGATTATTCAGATTCGTAGAAATGAAAAAGAATTATTTAGAGATCTTTTTTTTTTCATACCACAGTTTATGTGTTTTCGAAGCGTAAAAGCAAATACACAATTTCCGGATGCAAAATTGCAAGCAGGGCGCGTATTGTTAATAATTTCGAAAATGCAATATTGTGGAAAGTGAATAGCATTTATATATGAAAATCATTCGCACTGTGGAATCCCAACGTACGTAAAAGCCGAGTGCACTCCACCATCCGCTATGAAATTTTCTGTAATCACTCGCCGTTAGAACTCGCTTTCATCAAATGTATGCTGTTTTTCCATGTTATTGCTTCATAATGAATTAATCAAAATCAAGTTTTATGTTTAAGCAAATATAAAGTATATTCAAAAATTAAAATAAAATATTAACGCTATATAAATTCATCTCTCCGTCCGAATATTTTAATACGTATCTTTCATGTAAATAAATTCTTATACGGGCGTAAAAATATCTCAAATTTCATTCGACAGTGTAGCTCGAATTACACAAAGTAACACGGAAATGCGATATCGAAGCGGATATAAAATACTTCAAACAAACGCTCTCGTCGAACAGAACTCTCGAAGGTTCTGTGGC
Source organism: Atta cephalotes (assembly GCF_000143395.1). Lineage (NCBI taxonomy): Eukaryota > Metazoa > Arthropoda > Insecta > Hymenoptera > Formicidae > Atta > Atta cephalotes. Next base: position 3,812,826 of record NW_012130079.1, on the reverse strand, counting down.
ATTTTTTCTCGTCGGTCAACGTGCTAAACATTCTTTGCACTCCGCATATCACATTTTATGAATGTCTGTTTCTTTCATTCGCTAGCCTGCGGCGTTTCAATCCCCCGAAGCTCGCCAGCGAAGCGTGTTTGCTCAGATTCATTCGCGAATTTTTATCATCCGATATAACCGTTCCAGTCATCGGTCCACTCTCGATGGCAGGACCCGAGCTTACCGAGACGGAAAGTCTCTAGAAAGAAAATAACGGCGAATCATTCGAGCATGTCGGACAAGGGAGGAGTACGCTGACGATGACGGCGACGAGAGAAACCGAGAAACCGGCCTCATAGAAGGTGCAGCGAAGAAATAGTACAAAGGATGAGGGCGGCGATGGCGGTGTCGGCTGTGGAACCGAGACGAAAGAGCCGACGTGCAAATGTCGTTCTGAACTTCGATCGTAAAACAGCGGCAGACTTCTCGGGTGGGTGGAGCATCCGTCTTGAACCACTGCCAAATCGGTTAAGCGCGAATAAATTTCCGTGTCAAACTTCGTATGAACGAAGGAGCCGACGGTTCCTGCGTGTCGGACAAGGTTGGATTTGCGCTGCCGGAAATGGAACGGAGAGTTCTAATGTCTACGAGAGCAAAGAGAACGTGAGATTAGAAAAAAAAAACGAAAAAAGAAAGAAGTATGTATCAATATATGTTTGTATCAATGCTCGTTGATAATATCAAGTGTACTATTATACTATTATAATATTACGATGAAAATACAATCCAAGTGTAAGATTATTGTCTCTTTTAATGATAATTCTTTTATATAGGTTTAGATAGGTCAATTAATAAGTAACCTTAATTTTGCTATTAATAATCGAAATGATAAAAATTAAGATTACTTACTGATTCCACGTAATAAAAATATTTTAAAAATTCTAATAAATTGTAATATTCTTAAAAATTACATACAATTCTTCTAAATTGGAGATGATTGAAATCTCTATTCTGTAATTCCTAATGATAATATTGGTTTTATATATATATATATATATATATATATATATATATATATATATATCATGTATAAAATGTGCGTAACAACAATATAACGACATCGACTCTGTAGTGATTAAGAGTTACAGAATAGAAACCTTAGTATTTTATCAAAATTTTATCAAATAATTAAATCTCATTCATAGAGCAAGTTTATTCTAAATAAAAAATCTGGAGAACGATATCAGTGTATAAAAATGCAATATGTGTCTCTAAATAATTAATCAATAATTTGATTTATATTTACAGTTTCTTAATTACTTTTGGTAAAATATGCGCTGTTTTTTGTAGAATAACCGGCCATATAATAAACGGTAATAAAAACCAAAAGCGTAGCATAGCGAGAAATTTCCCCCGAGTCATTCCATCTCGAATAAAAGCTCAACTTACATATTGTTCTAACGAGCAGAGAGCTCGTGTATAATGAATAAACAGCAAACGCAGACGGGAGTTTCGCGCTACGCCATTACGCGCCAACGTTGCGAAACGCGCAGCAAAAAGACGTACCTAACTGTCGGTTTGTCTAACAGAGGCAGACGAAGCGTAACCGAGGCATGACGAAGATGTAAAGGTGTCGTCCCGGGATGCCCGAGGAATACAAAGTCGCAGGCTGTAGCGGCTAAAACGAAACAGCGAAAAGTCATAAAACGTATTATGATCGCCTCATAATTTACAGCGAAGCGACCCGCGCGAAATCGCCGTCGACTTTCCGCAACCGGATTTATGACATGGCGGAGCAATGTCTGCATGCACATTGTTTCGCTATGCAGTTTTACCAAGCGACAAGAATCCCACGATAATCAATTATCGAAATAGTGTTTGAATAATAAAAAGAACACTTTAATTTAATCTATTGTGTCAACTTTAAAACCGCATAATATTATTAAAAAAAGAACAAAGATTTTATTCAATTACAAAATATTCATAAAAATACCGTAGAATAAATATATAAAAGCAAACACATGAGATGTTAATTGCATTATATAATAATCTCTTACAATTTCCATCCAATTTCATTACTGGTCACACTCATCACATTTCCATAATGTAATTCGCAATAATGATACAAGTTTAACTAGGTACTATTCGCTAATTTACTTTAATTTCATTCATGGACAAAATTACGTATTTTTTATACATACACGGGAATTAATCTTTTGGCAGGTTAATGCGTGAATACCTTAATTTCGACGTTGTTTGGAAAGATCGATTCAACAACGATTCGTCTGGTAATCCTACGGTCAGGTCGATTATGCACCGTCACGAAACGGAATGAGAATTCTAAAGCACGTCAACGCATGTCGAGCGACATATAGCGAACGCGAAAGGTCGTCAGAGCTTCATTACGCTTTAGCTCGACAGCCGGGAGGGTCAAAGTTAGGCGAATGTTATTAACGTTCTACCTAAATCCCTCAGCTATCCTCCTAAAACGCGGCGCATCGAACATGGAAATGGGCACGATACATGAGTTAGGCTAACGGAAGATGGTTAGAACACGGTGCGTTCTCTTACCTTCCTCTGAATTTGCGGATATCCGTATATCGGATATCCAACATTCGCGGGCGTATGATATAACATCCGCAGGCCTTCACATTCGCGACGTTTGATGATCTAAAATTCCGTCCGGCAATTCAACTTTTAAACGAACGTTCTATCATTAATAAAAAGCGTAACGATATAGTGTGATATCGATGCGCGATAAAATTTAACTCGCAAGATTTTGGTAATGATGTGCAAAAAAAAATGGCAATGATTAATTTAGATCATCTATCGAGCACAACATTCGTAACTACACGTTGAGTCTGAATTAATCGTACATTCGTGAAATGCGAATCATTCCGGATTGCTGCAAATGAATATCGAGTAACGCCGTGCAAATCTCGTTCGTGGTATATCCAATATTCGGAAATCGCGTTTTCCGGGTAACGAATTATATGATGAAGCAAACATTATAGCATTCAATATTGCATAACACTCTAATATGTGCGGAATAAAAAGCTTCGTTAGAACGTTTATAGTCAGTTTTAACGAACAGTCAAATTCATCAAAAGTTTAATGTATAAATGTATAAAATATATAGGAATTAATACAATTATTGTTAACTTAACAGTCATGATTACATGAACTCAGTTCGTTTATTCAACGAGTCGAAACAGTTTTCACAGGAAGAAACGAGAACGTGAAGAGCGAACTATTGCCTGCGACCATTTTTCAATATTAAAGAGGCTTTAGGGATGATTTAAATAAGCTCGAGAAAGAGAGCTTGGCGGTACGCGACCTGAAAAGTCGGACTTCTTCGATTTATGGCAAGACGCCGGAGACAGCTTAGAGTCTCTCTCTTTGCGCTCGCATTTAAACCTCGCCCTATCTCTACGCTGTTTCTCTTTGCTACTTTTCCTTGTATCACCTTATCTCTCCCCTTTTTATCGCTCTTAGGATCGCAGACGTGAAATCGTAAAAACCGAAGTTTATTGATGTAAGGCTGATCAAGATTGTTGTTCCGATAAGGAAATACGACTTCGTTCGATTACGATTTATGTAATCTGTTTGTTCAATATTCAACATCATATAAAACTAAAACTTCTTTGATCTTCTTTGATCTACTTTATATAACACTTAATTAAGATTTATTTAAGCTTTGTATGATTAAAAAAATGTTAATTATATTGATAGAATTAAAAAATTCAAACTTCAACGAAACAAAATCCGATCATATTTTTTTTTAAATAATACATCTCCAAATTATTTATACTTTATAACAAACAAATATTATAAAATTCTAAATTTTAATAAAAATTTTATTATAAAATTTAATATAAATATATTTAGTAATTAAAAAAAAACAATCTTTTTCAATTATTGCACAGTTATGTTTTTGTAAGAAGACAACTAAAGAAATATATCTTTTGCTAAATCGATCAGCATCGTCTTGAAATTTATGAGAAGAAAGTATAGTAAAAACTTTTTTCAAAGTATTGACAAAAAGAATACCTTTTCAGCAAACGGAAGTCCGAAAGGTTGACTAATGTTCGGTCGATAGCTATACTCGGAAAGCAAATGGATGTGAAGTTCGCGATTATTCACCGACAATCTCTCGACACGCGCCGCGGGCGTTAAAAATAGGGAAGGCGAAAAGAGAGAGAGAGAGAGAGAGAGAGAGAGAGAGAGAGAGAGACGCAAAGGCAGCGAGTTGTCCGACATCGTCGACATCGGATAACAAGAAGCAGGCCAACGAGAAGCAACATGATGAAAAGTGACTCTTCTTCTCCGGCTGCTCTACCATGTTCCCACAAGCGCTTTTTAGCGCATAATTAAACAGCTCCGCATCATTCGTCACAGACGTTTCGCTGGATTTTAATTTAAAGTTGATGTAATATGATTCATGACAATGCAGCGGAGTCAACGCAGTTCAAAATGTAAAAGGAATGAGAGAGAAAAAAAGAACAAGATTCTTTAGGGTACAAAGAGGTAAAATTCGGTGGTCGTCGAAAAGAACAAAGTATAAAGAAAAGATGTCGAAAAATGCGAAAGAACCAGAAGAGCACTAAGAAAGAAAAATAGACGTCAGTTCTTTCGAATTCGCATATCAGCAAAAAGTAGAAGTCAGAATAAGACTAATTCGAATAGATAAAAAAATAATAAAGTTTCAAGGCAGAACAAGAAAAAGAGTTCTCAAAATGCAACTCTTGCTTGAAAATCCAAATTTTTAATTTAAAAAAATGACACGACAAATTCCTATTATGGATATTTTAATGGATATTTTTCAAATAGCAAAGTTGTGAAATTATTTATTAATCGATTAGAATATTTTTAAATATGAAGAGCAGTTATGCGACTCGCGAATAATTCAATATGTACGCTTGAATGATTCATAAATTAAATATATTAACGATATGTTACGTTGATGTCCGATACAAGAGGATATGCAAAAAGCGTAAAAAGGAGACGGTCTTATGATGACGAAGTGACGTCAAACACCGCGGCGATTCAGACATTGATTAACGTTTCGTAAAAGAGCACTGCCAGCTATCAAGTTCTTCGAGACGAGACTTCCCGAGGCTAAACGTGATTGATCGATTCGGGAAACGATTATCGACGTGTCGCGAGACGTAAGAATGAGAAATCCACTTTCGGCCACGGCCATAATTAACGGCACGTTGCCTACACATACGAAACACGATGATCGAATGTCGAATGATTTATTATCCAATTACGAGTAGTCGGTATTCACGAATGCGAATCGGAAAGCGCGCGCATCGAAATATATCTCGACGGGGTGCAATTTGTTATCGCAGCTATTCTCGGGTTCGGCAATGCTAAAAGTTTTGAGGTCATTGCGCGCGAAGACATCGAGAATTCTGTCGATTCAACTGTCACTTTCAGCACTTCGCTTTGCTTTATTTTTAATGTGCCGTTCGCTTGCCAAGAATTCGGAAAGTACTACCACATTTTTCTTCTCTCGCGCAATTTCTATACCATAGAAAGCGGACAAGAATATTATTACTGGGTGCGACGTTAAGTAAGAGCGCGATGATGGGCAACGTACTTATGCAGAGGCACATCCACGCAACACGCGTAAAAAAAGTCCGACAAGTAGAACGAAGTTGTCGAGTAGAAAAGTTGCGGACTAGTCAGCCAGCCAACACCGTTGGTTGTTGCGTAACGAGTACGAGAAGCTTCTAGCGTGATTTCTGTCGAAGTTTCAAGCCCTTACAACGTCGCGTCGTAAATCCGTACCTCTCTTAGAACCAACTTATCGTAAGTCTAAGAAATAAGACTTCGAGTTTTATGTTATTGCACGATAAAATTTATTTAAAGAAAATATCCTTCAGGACATAAAACTCGCTTCCAAAGAAAATATTTTTTCCCATTTTTATGTTTTAAAAGATATAGTTAATATATTTTCACAATTATAAATTATTAAAATGTATCCACAACGTGTATTAATTTTACCTCCTTTTACGATAATTTAAAAGTGTTTTGCAAGTACAAAAAATAACATAAAGAGAAAATTTATTAACATATGGTTGTACCGTTTATTTATTTCAATAGCTCAACTCCGTTGGGGCCATAAAAGTTAGTTTCGAAACATTTTCTGGATTAAGAAAGTACTAATCTCAACGTTTCCGACGAGCTTCGCAAAGTTCGTACTTCATATTGTCAGAAATTTAAATTACACCCTCGAGTGTACGCCGCAGAATGAGTATAGTTTCCAAGCAAAAAACGCGATTATCCTATGCTGACTTATTTGCCCGCACGCGAAAGCAAGGCAAATACAAATCCTACGAAAGCACGTCTATACGGAGGACGCAGAGTTGTTAGTATGCTGTTGTTTTTATCAATTTCTCTCTCTCTCTCTCTCTCTCT
>NW_012130079.1:3785673-3806334 GCF_000143395.1 Atta cephalotes | reverse complement strand
ATATATATATATATATATATATATATATATATCTCTTCTTTTGTTTCTTCATTTGTCGTTTAAAATCTCGGGAACTTCTTGGCAAATTATGTGCAAGAACTCGACTGCCGCGTGTCTGGGTGAAATGTTGCATTTCTTCCGGCTATCCCCATCATCCTAATGCGCAAACGGTGTAACGCTGCTGGCTATAGTTTGCCGATCCGCGAGACACGCGCGCGCGGTCGGAGGTACTAAGAAATTACAGTCGCTCGTAACGAGAGCGGTTTGTCGACGTATATAGCAGCAACAAGGTATATCGTTCCACCGCCACTCCCGACATTCAATTTAACTTTTAACGCGAGTCAATAACACGTTTTTAGCACGCGATTAATTACGTAGCATTTACCGTGTCTACCAATTACTAGCGGTGATTATTTGCGTTTAATCTGCTCGACGGTAATTTCGAGTGGGAATGTAAAAACTATATAATTGAAAGTAGCGAATTAATCCCCAATATCCGCAAATACAGAATTGTGCAAATACAAAATTATAACATTTACCTAATGATGATTGGTTTGCGAATCGATTAAACGACTGGATATCTAGGATGAAAGAAAAAAAGAGAAAAGAAACGTGATGCCGTATTAATGCGGAATTGCTTCAAAGCGGCAGTTACGCAATATAAACTGTGGAATGTCTGATAGTAATTTCCGCATAAAACTGCCCTACAAAGTTCTTAAATTCGCTCTTGGAGCACGACGGGGGTGGTGTAATTAAATAACGAAATTTTCTGCGTTCCGGACGCTTTATTACAAAATTCCGCTAATAATTGCCAGATATTTGAATTCACAATTTTCCCCTGACGATTCATAGTAATCAAATTAATTTAAATGCAGTCGTTGATTACAAAAAAATTGTTTGATATTAAATACTACGTTTCCAGCTAATTAAAAAGCTAGTACTCAATGTCAAATACATTCATCATTTGCTCCGTAATGCCTCACTTGCAATCTTTTTGATATTTTCGTAACTTTCAATGTTATTCGTTTCGATGTTGATTAACGAGTTCATACAATACAACGAAATAAAAAATATAATAGTTACAAGAATTTTCATTGTGAAATTAATATTCAATGTAATTCCACAATTAAAAGTTAACAAAATGGAAAAATGTCGTTTGCAATCATTAAAATAACGTATTAAACATTTGCCATTTAATAATAAATTTATAAAATTAATATATTAATTATATTTCCGTTGCAATATAAAAGTAATATGAAAGAGAAATCATTCTAAAATTACATATATTATTCATCAAATTAATTTCGATATAATTGCTCTTCATAAAATTTCTAAAAAAAAAAGTAAATGATTTCTTTAAAAATAGCGGTCGATTCCTCTAAAACCCGGTTAGTTTCTGTATCGTTTCGAAAAACGTACGACTGTGACCATGGCGACGAAGCTTCGACACGGAGCTTTCAAGCGACCACACGTTCGCAGCGGCACGTCATTCGTCGAAACGACGAAGTGGTCCTGCACCTGTTCAACCTATAATTCGACGACGTCTGTGTGCGTTCTCGGCAGCACCGTGGCGACAATATTTATACACAGGTGCGCGCGAAATACCACGAGTGTTTCGACGATGCGTCAAGCGAATATCGCGCATACTGCATCTACGATTTCATCGCAATATAAGAAAAAAATCGCTTTTCACAGAAGAAATCGATTAAAAATATGCACATGTTAAAAATAATTGTGTATGTTGCTTCGTAATTTTAATGATACGTTTTACGATACGTGAAAAAATTTGTACGTCACAATTTACAGTAAATATTCAATATTACTATAAATCAAATATTTAAATATAATAAAATATTTATGTTTTACCTTTTCTTATTTTTTATAAATAATGCTTTTGAAAAAGTTATTTAGAACATCTTTCTCTCATCACCTTTACTAAACTTCTATCTATCCTTTGAGTCCAAAGATGAAAGAATAGATTGAAATATATTCTACTTTGATCCAATATATATTTCCGTATTAATATAATTTAATGTTTTTTAGAAATGCTTTTATAAAAAAAACAATCGTAGCAACATATATCAGTAAGTAAATATTATTAAAAAAAAAATATATATATATATATATATGTGTATGCTATACTTTTATAAGAACATATTAAATATTGAAGGAAATATTAATGGGTCAAGCTAAAATAAATATAAAGATGAGTTACTCTTAGATACAAAGAAGAGATAGAAGTTTAATAAAAGTGATAATATTCTGAACAGTTTTCTGCAGAGCATCATTTATAAAAAGTAAGAAAAAAATACAAATATGCAATATTAAATATTACTCTAAATTAAATATTTCTTTTCAAATATCAAAATACATACAAATTTACGCGAACGTAATAAACTTATGTAACATACTTTAATTTTCAATATATCTCACTGATATGTTTCCACAATATTCACTGCACCTTATTTATTGTAAATAATTTGTAAACATAATAATTCTTCTTTCACTAAATTTTAATTTGAAAAATTAAAATTAAGAACAGTATATACTATAATAAAATTTAACAACAAAAGGTCAGCACATAAGGGAAAAGTTTGCATTCATAAATCAATATTTTGCGAAACAACGATATAATATAATTAAATTCTATGGACAGCGTCAAGCCAGTTCAAAGTACGTTATGCCATTCCGTGATGAAAAAGGGTTTCCGCACTGAAAGAAAAAATTGGTTGCTGCAACAATTTAGATAATAAAATATAGCAGAACATTTTTAATCGGCTGCAGTGATTAGTTTTTGGTTGTAGCAGCAAATTTTTAGTTGCGTTAACCTATCGAAATCATATACTGACATTGCGGATAAACTAATGTAACTAAAAATTTGCTGCTATAACCAAAAACTGGTTACTGCAGTCGATTAAAAATGCAATGCCATATTTTACTATCTAAATTGTTACAGCAATCAATTTTTTCTTTCAGTACGCTTTTATCTGACCAGATAGTAGTAAGTGGCAAGTAGTTATGGCGTCGTTGAACGCGATAAATTCTAAAAACGATAGTCAAGAAGGTCTTTCGACCTTCGCGGAACATCCAAACGGGGTCAGGAAAAGACTTTGCTAACGTCACCAATGCGCGAGCGACACGTATCCTCGTGATAACTACACGATGGAATGTTCTCTTAAATTTCCCAGGTGGATCCAAGCGTACTTGCTTTCGCGACGTCTTTATACTCTCTACTCGTAACCGGCGAACACCTCTATGCCCCCATTCAACCATTCTCGCAAGGAGCCCAGCAGTCCTTCGAGAATAAGCGAATATCGAGGATGTTACACGAGAGCACTTTCTTCCGTGTTCGAAGTAGTATTTGTGAATGTAACTGCATACATCCAGCTGGCCTAGGATTTTTCAAAACGATTTTCTGCGAGATTTTGCCCGAAGGTCAAATGCCGTGAACACGCAAGCAAAATGGAATGCATAGCGGCGACATACACAACTCATTTTCTATTATTACGAGAAATGACAGAGGCACACGCGATAACGTCGCTATTTCATCTTCAGCGATGATATTGTTAGCAGCGTGACGCAAGGATTGGCTTCGCATTCTCGGATTGTAAATTAGTCGTAGACTGCACTTCAACATTTATGGGACGTGAAATGGACTGTCAAGTAACTTATATACAGATTGACAATTGTGAAATAGTTTTTACTCTGTATCGCATATTCTTAGAATTTGGTTTGTCCTTTGACGATAAACATATTATTCTAGAACATTGCGTTATTTTAGAATTAATAGTCCATGAAATCAAAATTAAAGTAAAATTTATGAGCCTCAGCTGTCACCCATAAATGCAATATTTCATTAATTCCTAACAACTACTCCTTAGAACTGGCACTAACAATAAAAGGTAAAAAAGTAAGAAATAGCGTCACGCGATATAATTCATTCGTAAAAAATATGAACCGTGTAATCTTATAAAGATGATAAATGTACATAAACACAAATGATTGATGTCTGACGTCCGAAGAAATTAAATAAATGTTACTGTACCGTCGACAACATAATTTCGATTGTAATATACGAACGAGACAACTGTATGACAGGAAGTTTCGCGATCCTTTTCACGAAAAATACAGAACAACGCGAGCATGCATAAGAGTTGTGACACGTGGAGGCAGCGAAAGCACGCTAAACCTCATTACGAGTTGTGACATACGACAGGGACGAGTCTCGCACTTCTTAGTCGGCGCGCGCGAAAAATGATAAAAAGCGTGGAGTGGACAGGAAAAAAAATAATGAAGTTTATATTGCCAGGGAGGAGGGTAGGTGAAACGGAAGGGAGGAGGGCACATAGTGACTCCCAGTGATATTTATATAAATACTGGAGCGTCGCCAAAATCCTAGACCTCTCTTTCCTTCTCTTTTCATCCCGCTTTCCGTCTCGCTTCTTCCTCCTTCAATCATTCGGCGTCTCTTATCTTTCTCTATCTATCTATTTACTTTTCTTTCTCTCTATTCCTTTTGCTAGAACCAAAAGTGCCCGTAGAAAAGTGGATATTCAGTCTTGGCTTTCGCGCGGCAACTCCAGCAATACTTCTGCAGCTTTATTTGTCAACTACTTCGGATACCCGGCGAACATACCAACTGAAATTAAAGGTCCCTGCGGGTAATGGCTAAGATCGCTGTCCACGACTATTACTACTCTGTTACTGGCATCGACTAACTGCATACACAGCAATGAAATTCATACTTTTCTCATCTGCTTATGAGCAAAGTACGAAAAGGACAAGAATGTTTACACGTGTATTTTCTTATTACAATAATATTACAACAGACTGTAATATATCTTCAATTTTTATTTTATTCAGACTTATACAACCAAACAATTTTTTTAACTTGCTATCTAATCTAATTACAACGAATAAAATAACTGGATTAGAAACGTATTGAATTTCGCGTTAAATAATCATTATTATATAAAATAGTTACTTGCAAGAAATTCACATTACAAGAAAAAAATATGTTTTGTTGAACTTTTTAGTTGAATTATATTATCATGCAAAAATATGCATACTGAAATAACTTATGAAAATTATAAATCTAAAACTCGGTTCAGAATTTTACGTCATTCGCATATTCCTGTGTAAGCTCACAAAAACCAATTTTATAAATGCTCAACTAAACTCCAATTTACATGCTTCTGAATGGGCAAGTATCATATATAGTGATAATACCGTAAGATCACTCGAGCCTAAGAATCGATACACGATGCATCGGATATCCAATTGACCACGAAGATTCCGAAGCAATGACTATAGCTCGCAAGGTTTTCTTCAATGGTTATCGTGGAAGGTCTTAAAGCCGAACAGCCGAGCGATCGACAAGGCCAACGTATTTCGATTTTATCGGGCTTTTCTCTGTACTCCGACATCGTTGCCTGAAGCCATTGCTAAGTCTTTGATTTTCAGACATCTGCTTCCAGCTATCATGTTCTATAGAAAGTGCAGAATAACTAGAAAATCGTAGAAAACATGATTCTTTCAAGCATTTGAATTTAATGGCAGCAATTTTCAAATAAACTAACTCATCACGCTAATCATCCGTTAATCCTTTCGTATTAATTTCGAAATATATTTTGAGTTCAATACATTTTGATTTAATTTAAAAAAATATATCAACATAATAATATGCATATACAACATTCTTTTCTCTAAATCAGTTTAAATAAATAAAATTTAAATTTTTACAATTTCTTTTCAAATTTCTTCAAAAGGACGACTATAAAATATTATATCATTAAATTTTGAGAAATTGCATAACACTTTCATTTTATATAACACTTTCTTTCAACAACAATAAAAAAAGTCGAATTTTCGAGTTGCACTTCAAAATCAACTTGACTCCAACGTGAAAATATAAAGATATCATAGCGTCGTGAAGGAAGATCGCACGGTATCTGACGATTAAAGGAGTCATTAAAGGAGAGATACCCCGTGGACGTCTGAAGTGATCGTCGTCAGGCGGTGCAGTGATAACCGTAAAAGAATACGAGGAGCATTAAGAGAAAGAAGCCGCGTCATCTTGCACGCACGATCGCCTCCTAACGACCACAACACTGTTGCACCGAAGGACAAAAATGCAACCCGCCGTTTGTGTCCCTCTAGGGCCTTCATGACATTTAAATGACCGTTTTATATCTCGTTACCTCTTTACATGCCCGCCTTCCTGCGCGTCATTACTTTTAAGATACATGTTTATTCTTCCCGGATTCATCCATTAGCATGAGCGATATTTCAAAGCGCATCTTCGTATTTTTTGTGGCAAGGATGTAAAAATGAAAAATGTGAGTGAACAATAGAAGTTTCGACAAATTTATTTGTAGTGGATCGAAACAAAAGTTCGCGCTACTTCATTTGTATTTATATATTTAAAAAATAATTTAGCAATTAAATTCAATAGAGCAAAGTTTTCAGTTTTAAAAATCTATTGTTCTAAATACAATAATTTTTAACAGAGTTATAAATAGTCCGAGTTCAAACGCTTTTTTTAATCCTATTATAATTCAGCAACACAAAATATCTTAGAAACATTTTAAAAAATCAATTTTGTAGAAAAAACTTCAAGTTTTCACATTAAAAAGTCGAAAATTTTTGCAAATCTTTTTTAGACGCGTGACAGGCTCACAAAGTAAAAAGAAAATTTCCCCTTTTGTTCAATTCATATGTATAAAATTTCCTATGTATAAAAATTATCAACTCATAAAAACTCAAAAAACATACATGATATTCCAAAAATAGAGATTTTAGGCTTGAAACCTTCTTTTTTAAATTTAAATTTCCTTCATTTTTAACAAAATTATAGCTGCTTGAATTTTGTAATTCGTAACACTACTATTGGAACTTTTGTTCCGGTATTTTTTTTTATTTTATTTTATTTACCAATATATAATATAACATAAAATAAATAACATGATACAAAGAAAATCGCATCTGATAAATTATTCCTAATTTATTATCGTTAATGGATCAATAATATACATAATGCGAATATTAGGAACAAAATTAAGTTCTTCATAAGTCGCGATTATTGCTATCTTAAGGTGCCCACCTATTCGTGATGTAATTGATAAATTCTAACCTTTGCATACTCCAAATGCCGACGAGATACTATTATGTGGAGCGTGTCGATGTCAATATAAAAGCATCTTCGAAGCGAGCACGCGCGACTAATTCAGAAAATGGAATTGCACAAAGCGCTGGTCAGGTAGCCTAATGAATTCAGTATGCGAAACGAGAACTCGTCTCGAGGACTTCGTGGTTTGCCAACAAATGTTTGCCGTCTCAAAATCGCGAATGCGAAACATCGTATGACCAATATGTTCCGTCTCTCCTTTAAATAAGCTCACTAATTGCAACTGATGCTTCTAATCAACAACAATTAGCATCTTCCCGGGAGAATATCCCGACAATAAAACATATAAAAAAAGAGAATGCAAATATTTAAAAAGATTAATTCTAGAAATAATTTAATTATATGTGATAAAAATATTTTAAATTTTATAATAACAAATTAAAATTATTATATTAACTTGTAAAAAGCATTTAAAATTCGACATTTAAATTTATGCGACTAGAACATTTTTTCTTTATGTACACATAATAAAGTTTATATAAATCTATGTCAATTTTTTCTTAATTTCCAAACACGAAACTTGACAACTGACTATTACGATTACACAAAACAACAGGTCAACCTTATCGACGATGTTCGGAATGCCATAACGGACGGAGAGTAAATTAAAGAGAGGCGCAAAAATATCCAGAAGACAGGAGGCGAGAACGAGGAACAGCTGTCGATTTGGCCCCAATGTAGCCACGATGACGTTTACGTGCGTGTCAGTCGCATGTCTCATTCAGTACGATGGCCCTTTTTTTCCGAAATTGACCGGGAATGGATGTGAAATAAATAAAAAAAGAACATCCTGCGCGCCGGCAATCTTCGTGTAGCAGCCATAGCGAATTTTTAACAGAATTTTCAACAAGCATCGACCAGTCTAATGAAATTCTTTAATATAATTATAGCAGGTTGTCATAAATTTTTTATCCTAAAATTCCATAACTTTTCTCTAACTCCAGCAAAATTTCATAGTTTTCTCTGACTTTCAATAATATTTTAAAATTTTTTATATTTTCATTCCAATTTAGAAATATGTTTTGTTAAAAGACCAATTTAACATAGCAATATAAATTATTATTAATGTTGCTGATACTGCTTACATTTTTAACTGTTAAGTTAATAATATTCGAAAATCGCGTAGGTAAATATATGTAAATTAAACTTTTTTAAAGCTAAGAATTTTAATTTTCCAGAAAGTTTTACAAAAGTCCTTGATTTTCTTTTGACATACTGTTTTCAATTTACCTGATTTCTCTGATTTTCAGCTTTTTTATTACAATCTTGTAATGAAAGATTTATGTTACAAAAAGATGTTAATTAAATTACAGAATGTTAACAATAGATAAATAGACATTACCGAAATATTCTGCGATTTCAATCATACGTGCAAACGTTGCTTTCGACATGAGAATTCCTTTTCCTGAATCCTGAAAAAGTTTATTCCATCGAGCTTGCAGGCAATTTCACGATCCGGATCTCGCGTGCAGCAAAAATCGTTTATCCGACTCTTTTCTTTTCTCTTTCTTTTCTTTTTTTTTTTGTTATCAAAGTCAGCACCTAGTCGCCGGCTTTTCTACGGTGCAGCAAGTTCGTAACGAGTTCCATCGATTTCCTCCCGCAAGCAATGTATTGAAATAAACCAAAGGAACGCGGAGAGATATTCCGCGAAGAACAAGAAAAAGAAGAAGGGTAGGACTACGTGAGCGAGTAGAAAAGCCGCAATAAACGAAAACTACTGTCCATGCAACTGGAAATGAATCGCGAGTAAGTAACCTGGTATAACAGAAGAGTAAGCATCGAGAGCGAGTTGCGTTTTTTTCTTCTGTTTTATTTCCTTAGGCAAACAGAAGATAATTTAATGATATTTCCTTTTATAACATAGATGTCTTTGGTATAAATAGAAACATATTTAAGTACATATAAAAATAATTCTATAAAAATAATTCAATAGAAAAAAAAAATGATAAAAATACTTTTAAAAATAAAGATACTTTCATAATTATGTATTTTATGAAATATACATTTCAATGTAGGAAAAGTTTGTTGTCGCATGCGCGCGGTCACGACGTTTCACGAGTAGACATTCCGTAATATAGTCTTCGTGGAACATTCCATTCATACATTGAGATAAAAATGCTGTTGATTCAATTCAAAGTCTATATTACGGGCTGTAATTAACATAAGTGATCAACATAAGTGATTTTTTTCTCAGTGTAGAAAAACCTCCTTAATATAAAAAAATCAACAAAAATAATTATGTCTGAAATTATATTTATATATTATTCGCGGTAGCTTCGGTTTGCCGATAAAAAGAATCGGTCTTGAAGGGAAGGCGACGGAAGATAGGTCGGAAATATCGCAGACCCCTATTCCTCCGGTTACTACGGAAACGGTAGGATACTTTTGATAAGGTGCGACCGTGATCTCGAACCCTCGCGCGCGTTCGGTTTATTCGGGGGAAAAACGGTCGCTCCCTACGTTCATGCACGAATGATTTATCTGGCAACTATTGTACCTCCTTCTATGTATCAACTTGAGAGAAAAAAATTTGAAATTTGAGTTAAAATAATATCACAATGAGAAACAGTAGCGCAAAACTTTTATAATCCTATTGTATATTTGCAGAAAAAGAATCTAATAAAGAAAAACTTCGTTGATTTAGATCGCAGGGAAATTAAAGGAAATTATCAAATCATCACGTGCATAAAATCACGTTTTCTTGAATGAATCTTAGAAACAAAATAATAATTGAAAATTAGAAAATTTTAAAAATATTATAAATTCTTTAAATTAATAGATTATAGATGCCTAATCTTTATCATCAGAAAGTTAGCAGTGTCATAAATTTTTTACATAAGGAGAAAAAATACTTTCTTGTAAGTAAATTTTTTCAATTGAAGTGATACGATGAAGTCATACATATATAGATTTATTATCTTCTTTTTTCCATATAATGTAAAAAAAAGAAAAAAATAAAAACATAAACAAAATATAAATTTTTTAACTTTTAAAATATTTTATGAGTTTCAATTACTACTCGGCTTCTAAGACCTATTAAAAGAAACAGTTTTACAGGTATTTAATTTAGGAATGTCCATCTAAAATCTCTACAATTAATCAAAATTAGTAAAAAGGTGAGTAATCTCTCCTCGTAAACGAAGTAAATTTGATAAATTAATTATAGCTAATTATCGTTTAATTTGTATGTGAAAAATAAAATTCATAATTTTAATACGTCGACCTATAATTAAATCAGACAAACCGATTTCACATTGTTACAAAATAGTAGCCAAACAATCGTACTGTGTGCCAAGACAAATATAAATTTCCCGTCAAGACGCCCCATCACTATGTGATAATTAATAGTATTAAATGTCTCATGTTTCTCATATGAATTGCATCAATCTCTTCAAACAAAAATTAATGTTATTTTATAACGTAAAAACAAAGGAAGAAAATTCGTTATATGTATGTAGGACATTCATTCCTTCATTCGTTCGTTTATTTTTCAAGTCACAGAAGAACATCAATTATTTTTGTTAGTTGCTGAGATATTATCAATTTCATCGAGCAGTATTCATGCAAAGAAGAAAGAATATCATCATCGGAAATAAAACGATTCTCACAGACTGACAGCAACATGTAATCCACGGTTCATTTCGTTTGTCTATATGTATCGAGTAATTATTTTAAGACGGCGTAAATATAAGAGCGTCAACGTATCGATAAAAAAATATATATTGCTAAGATAAGAATGCAACAAATGTGACATTTCGACATGCGGTATGGATGCTCTTATGTCCGGGGATGGTCCGCTGATCTCAAACGGCTGTGGCCGCGAGATACACAATGTAAGTTATTCTATTTATACGGTTGCACAGTCACGGGGAGAACGAAAGAAAGAGAAAGAGAGAGGGGAAAAGAGAGAAAGAACGAGAGACTGTTTCGCAACACGGTCTCGTCAACGTCGCGTTTTACGCGCCGCGAAGTTAAAACGGAGCGCAGTATTTTGAGGACTCGTCAAACGTAACGTAATGTGCGCGTGCTTGATCGTGATTTATTTCTAGCGGCCTGTTCGTTATCGGAATATCGAGGTCTTCACGAAGAAATTAACCTCGTGACGAACACATCTAAAATTATTACAAATTCTTAGTGTTTCTCTAATCTTCTAAAAAGATTAAACGATTTATACATTTACGGAAAGGACGGTTTTGATGAAGTATATCTAACACAAATAATAATTAATACAAATCTATATCAGTATAACTAATACAAATCTGAAAATAATTTTGTAAAACTATCAAAATAATTATGTATGCAGGACGCTCAAGCTGCAGATTGCTAGAACGTCAAAAGTTTTGCTCAACATATTTGAGATTCCTATACAATTATTTCGATGATTCAAATTATTTTCCTATACTTGATTATATACTTAAATTTTTAGATATGTCAACAAAATCGTTTTTTCTATGTTGATAATCGTATTATTTTCATATAATAGAATATATAAAAATTAACGTAACACACAGATTTATATAAATTTAACTTCTATTCTATATTATTATTACAATTCAGAAATTCAGACACGTTTGCTCACACAATACTAATTGCAAGTTCCTTTGTGCAGTTAAATAAAAGATATAAGCATTGTCTCCCATAAGCGTGTAAAAGCGCGGCGCAAATGTCTAAGATTTAATTAAAACCCACAGAATCGGGGAAACGATCTCACCATCCTAAACGAGGTGGAACGTCGTGAACGATCGTGCAAGAACGCGCGAGTAACGTCTCATTGGGCACAGATTGACCTAATTACCGAAAGGAAACGTCTGGCGCGCACGAGTCACCTAGTTGGAGCATTTGGTGCGTTGCCTGCTTTCTGCAAATTGTCTTCCATTCATAGATTCTTATGACATGAAGGAAATTTAAAGCTGCGATAGTCTGCCATGATTTGCAGAAATATCACCGAGTAAATGGCCATTAAACGCGTTTTAAATCCATCTTTTTATTTGTATGATTCATTCTTTCTCTGATAACTTTTTTCGTTTTATAATTCTTATTACGAATTTTAAAAAATATTAATAGTATGAAATAATTTTTAAAGAATATATTTTCAAAGACATATCCATCTTATAAAATTTTTGTTTACTTGCAATCTTGAAAGAAACTATTGATGAAAAAAATCATATATCAATACTACAGAAAAAAAGAATATATGTACTTTTATCGAACCGGAAATATATCGGGCTAATATATAATATATGTAATACGCATTGCTTTTACCTCGACTACCTATTTATACCGCCATTGTCTTTTGTAAAATACCCACGATACGAACATTTGTCAAACCATAAAAGCAGTCATTGAAGTTCTGGTTGCGTCACATATTAATTATAGAGCCAAAAATTTTATAGAAAATTTGCAAATACACTGTCAAATTCATGATGTCATGTTATACAAAATTTGAGTTACTTTAAATCATTCCTAAAAATCCCCTACTTCTACTCAATATGTCGTTAATTTAACTGAAACAATGCAGCTGAAGTTTAATTCAAGAAATGTATTAATTTGATTCAAATTTGATTTATTATATTGATTTACTACATGCATATGTAATATAAACGCTATTTATTTTGAAACAAAATAATTCAATTACAGAAATGGATTCATTAGATGTTATTTTTTTAATCACATAGTTTTAAATAAAAATAATACATTTTGAACACATTTGGAAGGTAAAAGTAACCTTAAAAAAAGTAAAACAAAACGTAACCTTTAAATTTGTTTCTCTTAATATTTAATAGTGCATACCGAATGCAATTGCAAATAAAATCTGCATCTGCTGTTGCGGATGCATAATAATCAATTAGCCAGTTTCAAATTAGAAACATTTAAACTAATAAATTATTAACACGACAAAAATTAAAAACATTCATTTTGTGAGTTTAATTGCACTATCGAATAAACATATATAAAAAATGAAATAATAGAAATAATAAAAACATCGCAAATTTTTTATAATAAAATATAAAATATATAAATTTATAATTTCTTTTTCTTTGCAACATCTATCTATTTGAGACATGAGGGATGTCCCCACATTTAAAATATATGGTGTTCAATGTCCAATCAAAACAAAATAAAGTTCGGTACACGTGCTATCGGCACATCGCCAAATCGACATATATCTCTTCTGCTGACAAAAGAAACAACAATAATGCGACACATGCGACCGAACGTCTGGAAAATTTACGATCTATTGCAATCTTATCTATTAGTAGATTTTGATTGTACTTTGATGCGAAATGTCAATGAAAAAGTTACTTTAAAAGATATTTAAAAAATATTATATCCATTTCTAAAATAAATTTTAAAATATAATTATATTGTTCTTTTTATTATTGCAAAAAATATTTTTCTTAATTTAAATTGTGTCCTATAAAGGACCTTACAATGTTCAATTTCAAATAAATAGAGACAGAGATGTGTCATACAAATTCACATAGAAATAATTAAGCACTAACACTATAAGATCCACTTTGACCGATTATAGGAATTCTTTATAGTTAATTAATTATATTAATTTTAAACATGTCTGCATTTTTCTGACAAATTTTCTTATCGTGACAAAAATTATGAATTATAAATATTTATAATTTTTTACATATTATTAGACAGAAATATCAACTGGAATATCCATTTGAAATGCATTATCACGTTTCACGTCTACAGTGAGAATTGCATATTTTCATGAGGCCGTTTCGCAATGAGAGCGGCAAACGTGTAAATGTCTCGCAAACCGGAGAAACTTCATTCCCACCATAAAGCACGGTTTTATTTGTATAGCCGTTTTCCAGTTGAACGTAGTGGTGCGCAGCAGTTTGTCAATACGATTATATGACAGATTTATCTGCAATAAAATGCACGTGAGTATAGGAGTATACGGCATCATCGAAATATTTTCCGGCCATCTCCGTTTAGTCTCACAAATACTCAACTTGATCCATACAAAAATCAACAAGAGAGAGCTTGGTTATGAATACAAACTTACTTTTTCTCATTGTGGATTTAATGCCCATCTATCCAAATACCGAAAAGATATCCCGCTCGTTTCTCGTAATCAAACATCATTAAATATAGATACGATTCATGATGGCAATTATGTGAGCGTAAACAAGTTCGCGCTGCCATGAATCATAATTTCAGACGTAAAAACTTGTCTTGCGTAACGTGTATAATACGCTTATAATGATACATAAATCAAATCAAGTAAAATATAAAAAAATAAAAGCGAAAATAGAAGAAAAACAAAACATGTCATGCACGAACGTGATGATTGTTTACTCTCGCGCGAAAAGAGAATGCTTTACTTTCACAGCACGATGCTGCCAAATTTTCAAAGCACGAGATCACTCACATCATCTTTTCTTCACCTCCTCCCTTCCTGCTTCTCCTGTTATGGCACGAGCTGTGGCACAGCACAATCGCGAGGAGGAGCGACAGGAATCGCGCGCGAACACTGGCTCCTCTCGAGAAATAACAGCCGGCGATGTGCTTAAATCACCGATCGATGGAGATCCTCCGATCGACTCCTCTATTCTCTCACACTCTAATCGCGGGTGAACGCGCCCCGTTATGGCGCCACGTTCGGTGATTAACGACGGTGCAACAACCACCGCGACGTGACACGCGCGTACGAATTTCCATCGCTCTCGAGTTTCGCGTGGCGCGAACCAACCAGCGGCACGGCCGAGAGCCAATTCTCCACCAGACGGGAACACTGCGCACGCGACGAGATCGACGCCGAAGCACGATAACGAATATGATGACGACAACGATGACGGCGACGTGCACGTCGACGACGACAACAACCGGCACGCGAGAGGACCCTCTTTTCCCGTCGCGCACGATTCGCCACCACCGACGACAGAGAGAGAGGACGACGCGACGTTCTCGTGGATGTCGCAAGCGCCGTCGCACGGCCAGTCGACGAACCGTCGAGGGAGAACGAGCGAGAACGACTGACGAGACCAGTGGAAACAGAGAGCGGTGCACCGGCGCGCGTCCCGTGCCTAGTGGAGTAGAGCGATGAGCGGCGCGGCGCGGCGCGGCGCGACGCGGAGCGCCCAGTAGAAACGGAAAGCGGTGCACCGGCGCGCTTCCCGCGCGTAGTAGAGTACAGCGACGAGCGGCGCGACGCGACGCGGGGGAGGGAGGGGGGGGGGGTGAACAGTGGAAGCGGACACAGCGGGGAGGCTCACTAGTGGAGTAGAGCGACGAGCGCGGGGCGGCGCAATGTTTTGGCGTACGCGCCGTGTTCTCCGTTCTTGAAAGAACGTCAACGGTTCATCAACGGACGAACGGAAACGCACTAGAAATCACCGACGATATAATGAATGAAATCTATATGTGACAAAACGAATAGATTTTCATCCGCGTTTTCTATCGTTTTCCCCGCGCTGCATCGCGAACGCGGCGCTCTCGACGTCGGGATGCCCATCATTTATGATGTTCAACCATCCCCGTTCGTCTCGCATCCTTCCGTTACCACTGTACCAGGGGGAGGCGTCCCGATGTTCGCGCGCACACGCGCGATGCTCGTTTCTCCTCTTTTTCCATTCTCCGTATACCTTGCACCTACTACCCTCCTACCCTTTTGCCGCTTCTTGCGTCATTTGAATCCGTCTGTGTACAGGGTGAAACATTTATCTTAGCTGTTTTGAATAACTCCGCGACGGCATTGCCGTGTGGCGAAATTGGCGTAGGTATATTGGACGAATAATGAATATTTCGGATGATGTATCTTTGGAGAAAGACGTATCCGTGAAGGAAAGTATAATAAATATTATTAAAATTTATAAAGAGATACAGTAAACAATGATAAACGTATTTCTGCTTCGCATAATATTATGAAATAAACGTTACGTTTATTAGAGACTCGAGAAAATTAACTTGAGAGAAATCATAAATTCCATCAATGTCGAAAAGATGAATAGTAACTTCATAAAATATCGTGTTGTAACATGATATTCGTTCTGTTGAGGCAAAATGACTCGTGGATGGATCGAGGAAAAACAAACGATTCTTTTTTTAAGATCTCCCAGAGCAGAGAGCCTCGAGATGTATCTCCGATATATAAGCCCGGCACGGAGGAGAAGCGTGGACAGGCTTACTCCCGAAGTACAAATGTTATTGTTCGATCCGCTACGAGTGTAGTATTTCCCCGCGGTGCCTAATGCAAACGTTTGTTTTCGCAATCCGCGAGATGCGTAGCCACGCGTTTCGGACAAAAGAGGTGGGGATCTAGCAGAGCTATAGTTTATCGAACCGAAAGCAAACGCTAAGATGAAAGAGAGAAAAAGAGAAGCAGCACGTACTCTCACCGCCGCAAAGTCATAATCCGCTTGAGTTCGCGTATTTCTCGGCGCGATCCCGATAGATAACGCCAGAAACCCAAGAGACTGGTAACGTGTGCGAGAATTCGATTAAGCTCCCGTATGTACAATAAAATAAAACTACGAAATTGTCGATGCGCTGAAGAATATTTGAAAAAATAATAAAAATATAAATATATCTTTTGGTTTGTTCATTTTTAAGAACTTAAAATGGTATTCATAGTTCGTTCTTATTTTAAGATCATCTTAAGTAATGTTTTAAGATGCTAATACGGCTATCTGATTGACTCGTGACATCTTAAGACTGTACTTAAGACAGTCTTAAATATAAGATCCGATTATGAATACCAGCCTTAATGTCTATTACGTAAACAGAGCGTTCCAAAATTTATGACTCAAAATAATATAGTAAAAAAGTTCTCAGAAAATTAAGTAAAAATGACATTTGAAAATTACATTAAACAGTAATGTTTTAGATAAATAATAAGGATTTAAATATTACTAAGCTAATTACTAGCTACACAGCGATAGTATTAACGAATGCTAATAAGCGCTCATTAATATTTACAAATGACTATCTAAACGTAATCTGTAACTGGCCATATTTAAACCGTTATATCTCAGAAACTATTGCTTACAATAAAAATTTACAAATAACTTTTTTATTTAATTTTTCGAAAACGTGTCTTGCTATAGTATTTTGAATCGTGAATTTTAGGACAAGCTTTTATCTTACATTATACCTAAAGAGACGTTTTCTCTTGATTTTATTACAGAAATTAGATTGCAGATACTGTGTGTGCATATACGATGGAGATATGGTCTATTTTCGAACAGCGTAAAATCAAGATAGCGTCGATATCGCGAATTAATGACGGTTAAGTGCATTAACTGAGAAAATTGCGATCCCGAGTCATAGACAGCAAAAGACCGACCAACGGTCGGTAATCATAAATCGCAAAAATTGCTTTGCAAAAATCGCATCTTTTTTTATTTTAAATTAAACGGTATATAAATAAAAAATAAGTTTTCAATTTTGCTATGCTCAATCTATATCAACTGTACATATGGACCTGATTTCTTATTCTTATTATTTTAAAATAAAATTAAGATTATATCTCTCTTGCTTCCACTTCTGTTCAAATGTATATCATATATATAAATGTATACGACGTAAATGTAAATGTTTCAAGTGTATTGAGTTTAAGTCGGTGAATTTGCTAAGCCTGAATAATTATGCGATTCAACTATTCCCCCTATAGAAAATCAAGTCTTTTTACTCAGTTTAAATAATAATGATCTCTCCCTTCCTTTTTCGCAAAATTCGCGATGCATAGAACTCGAAAATTTAGAGCTCGCTTTCCCTAATAGATTTACGAAGCGAAGAGAGAATGCGAGGAAAGACATCTATTTGTCTCGTTCGCTTAATTAACACTCGCTAAACTAAATAAAGTCCCGGGGATTTATTAGACACGTGTGCCATACTAGAACTGAATCTTACGGAGAGAAATACTTATGTCTCAAGTTAATATGTACTCAGCGAAATATTCGTCATATCGAAACTTTTGCATTTGAACACAAGAAATCGATTTCAAGAAATTTATTTTCTATTAGCGATATGTAGACTTTAGATTTTATTTACTTTACTTTTATTTTCTTTAATTTTTTTATTAATTCTAAATACTTTTTACTTCAATAGATCTCTTATGCGATGCTATTTAAAGCAGAAAAATTTAGTTTCAAATATTAAAGAAATTAATTCCAATTTTATCTTACACTAACAATCGCGCGCAATACGGCCTTGACCTCTAACGACAATTCTACACTGAAAAAAATGGTCTAGTTGGATTAAATAGTAATTCTGGTGGAAAATGAATGAATTTTCTGATTAAGTCTGTTAGAATCTAGTTGAATTAACTAAAATTCTGATTGATATAATTATTCTGATAAATATAAGAATTCTAGTATAATAGATTTTATCAGAAATATTTTATCAACCAAAAATTTTTTTCAGTATAAGATACTTGTATCAATGGACACGATATTCTATTCTGTGTTTTGATTAAGATAGCGAGCGCATTAATGCAATAGTTATTAAGTACGTGTGCAAATAAATTGGATTCTCTATCTCTACATCTCGTACACTGTAACGTCATTGTCATACTCACATATTTACGTCTGCATACACGTCGTAATTTACTTGTACGTAACTAAGTCACGACATCTCAGAATATTCTGCGCTGTAGTAATAGCTTAAATATACGATCCAGTATTCACAGATAAGTATTGGGTATAATGGCTACATTTAAATAGACACTATGTGGCACGATTACAATAATAATTTTACAAAGCTCTTATAATTCTTAATACGCAGATTAATTATGAAGCAAATATTAGAAAAGGGATACTTTAATCTCTTGCAAAATATGAACAAAGTAGCTTAAGTTCACAGATTACATAACACAATACATTAATGGCAGACTTTCTTATGCTCGTCATCGCACAGAGTGCATAATCCTCGATGCAATTACTCGAGAAATTTTCAACGAATTTTTTCTGAAGAATCTATATTTATTTATTCATATCTTTTTCTGTGTATAAGGCAATAAATTTACTTGAAAGCAGTATATTTCCTAGCCATAAACATTGCCTTTTTCCATTCAGACGACACGTATGTGCCTTTGAAAAAAAGGAAACGGATTTAATTAAAATATTCCAAGCGCTTTTCATGCCAGCACGAAATACGCTTTGCACGCTAGATAAAGATATTTTCCCTCTGAGTACAATGCACAATCCAGAAGAGCCTCGCTGAGATAAATTCAAACCATCTTTCCGCGTAAAAACGTACCCATTACGCACGCAAACGTAGATATTTCGCGCTCGCTCTCTTCCGTGATTCGCGATTACTTATAGATACGACCATTACATTGACGTCATCAGAAAGAGAAAAGATCGAACAACGATGATAAAAACAACACTCGGTACCTATTTATTGCTAAAGAAACGTCATAACATCGAGACGTCGTCACGCATTTTTGGCAGTGGATCAACTAACGATGAAACGAGTGCAATCTGTTCTACGCTCTATAGCCTCGGCTCTACCGTTTCATTCATCATGGTTCATTTGATTAAGCCCACGCGGCTTATGGCTGCGCTCTGCGTGAATCGTGTGCACCACGGCCATGGAATGCTTCCAAAAGCCATTCGGAACATAACAGAGACCGAAAAGAGCTTATCGGCCGTTACCAGAAATTTTCGCTGACGTACATTCGCGGTAGATTTCGCGAAATCGTTCCATAGTGCGCGTGCACGTCGTCGTTGCGGCCTACGCTAATGAGCATTCCGATATTATCCCCACCCGCCTCAAATCATGAGCGTGATATGCATTAAGAACAATGCGATGCACGCACAGAATAGTTTCGTAACTTTTGTGTTGTTGGAAGATTACCACAAAATCTTTCCACGACGTAATTGAATTAATACATTTGCATGTCAGATTCTTTAAATATATATATTTTCATATTTAAGAAATATGGCTAGTAAATTATGATAATAATTAACAAATTTTTCCTTTTGTAACACAAAAATTTCCATTTTGTAATAGCAACCGTCTAATACAAGTGAGTTTACGTATGTATATTGTTTAAATAATATTTAGATTTTCGATAAAATAATAAAAATTTAATAAAATATAAACTTTATACGTTATTTCACAAAAAATATTTGTCATTTATGTCAGCGATTATAAAGCTTTATTACTTCTCGTCCCGCAAATACACATACGCAAAGCCATTTGCACGTTTCATGCTGCAATTTCGTAACTGCGATTAAACACACATGAAGGGAACACGACGTGATGTTAAAGACAGCTTCAGTCCTCCAATTTGCTTGTTATTCGTCACAATTTCGCGAGGATATCGAATGCCGCGCAATAAGCGCAGTTGCAGGGTTTTCCTTTTTTCAAAATCACGTTGACGTTACATCGACGCGAAATCACCTCGCCATCGATTCCTCGTTCTCTCTTTTTTTGTTTTATATATATATATATATATATATATATATATATATATATATATATATACTATAGTCTACGTACGT
>NW_012130079.1:3764975-3785627 GCF_000143395.1 Atta cephalotes | reverse complement strand
ACTGAATGGTGTTACCGCTGCGGTGGTCCGTAGATTACTGCGCGGACCGGCGAAACTTCGTTTTTGACAGACAGGTCTGTTATTACTGTCACTCCGACTCCCTTCGCAGTCCTGACGGCAGCAACGGCGTTAATCCTTTCGTCACCGTGTCCTGCGCCCTGTCAGTGTCCGTCGAATTACTTTAATGAGGAATTGTGCTCACTGCGTTGAATATCGTCGTTGCCGCGCCACGTTTCGTTTCGCACGTCGCGGCAACCCGAGCGATCTCACGTTAACTGTAGTTTAATTAACTTTTTAACGCGTCACGCATCCTCTTCTGTCCAACTCGTATTTTTTAGTTGGCATACTTTATGCTTCTTTCTGCCGAACGCATGTCACGGCCCTCCTAGGAAATCTCGTAACGCGTTTGATTTAACGTGAGAATAAATATATTTCTCACATTCAACCGTGTTCTATTTAAGTTCCAATATTTGGACATGCAGTGATAAAAATGTGATGCAAGGATTCAGAAAGAATAGAGAATTAAAAATAATGAATAAAAAAAAGATAATAAAAAAAAGTCAAATAAAGAACAATCAATTTTTTCCAGAAAGAAATTGCCCAAGATAATTGATCCACTTAATGATTGTATTGTAAATTTAATTTTATCACAGAATCATCGATGATGTCATTTTGGCTCTGTTAATTTGAATTTTTCCTTTTTTGTATATTATATATAGAATATTGAGAAAATATGTGAATATATAATAGACATAATATCAAAATAATTTATTAACCAAAAACAAGGAAATTATCATCTTCAACAATTCTAACAAGACTATCGGCGGTTCTAATGTTAAAACTGTATTTTTTTAAGCAGAATCAAGAAAATTTGTCGTGACTGCAAACATATACAGATTACATTTCATTAACACTGAATATATGTAATAATTCTTGTTCTGTTACGATTGAGCTACTATATAAATATGAAATTATCGCGTGCAAGTCGAATTCTACGATCTCCTAAAACAAGATTTCTCTTTTTTTTCCGCTGAATTGTCGGCAGTGCAAATCGAATTAAAATTCCATAATGTCATTACAACCCTTGTACAACAGTCTAAAGCAATGCCAGTAAAAGGGGTGAGCATACGACATTCCACGTGCTTGCATGACTACGAGAGTTTCAGGGTCGTTTCGAAGGCAAGCTAGCGGGACTGAATTGCTCTTTCTTTCATTGTTGGTATCGCACTGTAGTTACCGTTTACTTTTACTCGCTCAAAAATCCACATTTTATGTCACGACTTAACATGTATTTCAAATTCGGAAAACCAATTTCAATGGATAGTATGCATACAAAACATGACCTCAAAATCTCTCAAACGATAGAAATGGATTTATATGTTATACATCTTATTGAAAATGACTTATCAAAAATGTACAACTAATTTTTAATAAGTTAGTAATAATAGATAAATAAACTATATGCTATGTAAAAATATTTTATGTTTGCAATATCATCGATTGTACATATATCTTGTTATCAACAGCAAGAGAATAACGATGTTTGAATTAGTATCCTAAGTCGATGTCTCTTGATCGCAAAATCAAAGCGCACGAAAGTAACGATGTACGCGGAGAAGTTCGCCGCAGTTCTCAGACATCGTCGTCAATCAAGGAACGAGCACCAGGCGATTCCTCCATCCAGGAGGAAAGTCTCGGCAAGTTCCGTGGACTCGTTACACGAACAGAGAAGACGAACGGTGCGGTGAGTGTTTGCCTTTCGCGAGTGCGAGGAGAAAGTCCCGGGTAAATTCACCTCCTTTCACCCGCGAGCGGGTCGGTGCACCCGCCACCGCTGCCGCCGTCTAAGAAGGATCGATTCGTCTAAGGGCAACAGCTATCCGTTAACGGGACGGAATAGCCTCCGGGGAGAGATCCTAAACCGTGGAACGACGCACACAACGCGGCCTGTCGACCTCCAAGACACGGCGTGCGAGACGGGCGTTTCGCGCCCACCAACCCTGCTCGAAATTAATGCCTGTCCCTCGCAATAACTTATCCGTCGACCCAATATATTATAGCACGATCACCATCCGCTGACGAAAGAAAAAAATGGCCAATTATTTTCTCCGAAAAAAGCCTCTGTTATCTCCCATCATGTTTCTTTTTTGCTTATAGATCCTTAGAATTAAATCACAGAGTGAGCAGTCTTCCCCATATCTTTCCCATAAATTTTTTATATGCTGAATTCTATTTATTATTATAACTATTATAATTATTATAATTAATTAGTTTCATTTTAAATTAATAAAAACATAACATTTTTCATGTCATTTTTTTATTTCAAACTTTGTCTAATCTACAAGAAAATGCAGCAAGGAAAGGCATGCTGTGCAGCATTAAGTTACGCGCGCTTCTTAACCTCGATCCAAAACACGGAGAAACGCAGGAAAATATTTCAATTAAGTCAACGAGTACAAATACTATGGTAATGTTTGCTGTCTGTGTATTTCATACGATCCTTTGCTTTGTTGTTTTTGGCTCTATGAAACAGAATAGCGCTGGCTTTAGTGACGCTCGTTAAAACGCGTCAGTTTGTGCACGTCTCACGTCGACAATTCGTGTATACGACGTTGTTAGTCATCATGCTGTTCGTGGAAGACGATATTTTCGCCTTCTCGAGTTCCCGTCTTTTTTTTACAATGCTCAGCTAAGACAAGATATTGTCTCGATGCAACTTCGTCACCGTTATGGAAATATCGTCGCATCAAAACTCTACCGCATCACTGAGGCTTGTTCTTTCAACTGAAATATCACAATTGATAATATGCGAATCATAAAAAAATGTTGAATATGAAAGCGGTGTTGATCTACTGTATATTTTAATCCATCAAAAAATATGTCAACTATCTGTCAAAGTATATTTCATGTTGACTTTATGTAAATATTTTACAAAATTTAAAACGAAATCTTTATTAAAAATCTTGCAAAAAATGTAAAAAATCTGCCGAGTCATCGGATTTAAAAAGTCATACAAGAAATAAATTATATAATTACTGATTTACTTATACTAATATTATTCTTATGCAAAATAAAACCGTATTTTAAAGTTCTTCGTGCATTACAAATCGCACTAGAAAATATCGTTCCTTTATTTCGAAAATAATACAACTCAAGAAAGAAAAAATTTTTTTCAAAAAAAAAGAAAAAATTATTTTTAAACTTAACAAAAAATTATTGACTAATTAAATAATATTGGCAAAAAGAAAATACTCTTAATATGATCAAATGTCATTTTTGTTTCACAGTTCTTACAAAATCATCTTTTTTGAATTGTGACGATTTTAATATTCTATAAAATCATAACAAATCTGGAATAATTCATAAAAAATTATATAACTTAAAAAACCAATAATTTATATTTATCTTAATCAGCTAAAATGAAATTAATTCACACATAAATTCAAAATAAAACAATTTCTTCTTCAAACTTCGATCATCAAAACTATCTTAACTCTAAATTCTTTGAAGAAGACTCTCTTTTTTTATTTATAAAAACGACTTAAAATGTGTCACTCTTGTCGAAAGTAGAAGGATCTCTTTGAAAACTTCAAGAATGGTACAAAATTTACGTTTAGTGGACGATCTGAGAAGTTAAGTTAGTTTACTTTTAATGATAAAGTAATCTTTATTTAACTCATGGTAAAACTTCATAAAAAAATCATATTTTTTAGTTGTGTCATTTTTGAAGTGAGGGAATAACATTACTTTTCCAGAAATAAAACGCGACAATTTGATGCATCAAATCTTGGTTTAAAGACCAAGAGTATATTTCTGTTGTATTATCGAACTTGCCCAGCATTAAATATTTCGAATAGTAGCCATAAAACACAAGCAACAGCCGCACCGATATGCACTGCTGCTATGGCTTGCGGACGGCGGCGGTGCTTTTCGTCACGCCTATGTTAAACTGCGACTGGAATGTTTTTCCTCGCCACTAGTTGTTTAGAATTGTTACGATAGGACCCGATGTATAACCCACCGCGTAACCGTGTCTGCATTCCTTGGCCGCGTGCCCATAAACGAACTTTTCTACTCCCTGAATGCCTAATTGTATGACGTATCACTAACGAGCTTTTATAGCGATATCTACTCATAAATTTTCGCATCTATCTTGTTTTTAATTATATTCTATTTGTACAATTAAATCATACTATTTTCAAATTAAAAGTTACATATCGAGGATTACAAATAATGTTCAAGATAAATAAAATATGAAAGAAAAATTATATCTGTGTCTACATTTTTATATCTATAATGTACCTTTTTATCATGTCCAAAATATAGAATTTTTTTTGTTACTTGATTTCTCACATAAAATCGATAAAATTATTCGTACAATTAACTTCAATTTCGCCTCTTTAAATATTGTTCAACATCCCAAAAAAGTGAAAGTAAAATGTATTATATGTATATCAAGCAAACCATTCACTGAAAAAAATTTCTAGTTGAAAATGGACGAATCAAAATTTTCTAGTTAAATTTATTAGAATTCTAGTTGAAATAACCGAAATTCTGAAAGGGGTTGATACAATATTTCTGGTAAAATCTGAAATAACGTAATTGCACTAATTGCAATTTGATTTCTCAATAGAATTTATATTCAAAATAATAAAAAAAGATTTTAATTCTTTATTATGCTAGATAATATAATATTTAATGATAATGAAATATGAAATTGATAAAAACTTTCTGAATGTCTCAACAGCATAACTGTTTACACTTCAATTTCATTTCACTGGTAGAATTCCAAGCTACGTGTCAATAATCGATAATTCTTCGTGCACTTCGCAATTCGAGATGTTTGAAACTTATCTTGTTTACATAATTCAGTTGGAAATTATTTCAAAAACATCAATAAATTTCATTCAATCATTTTCAATAAATTATAATTACATCCATTCGGAATCTTCGAATGTTACCAATGAAGTTATATTACATATGTTACTTCAAAATCATCTTGTACCGAATGTAATCCTCACTGATTATTACACTGCGGGGTATCTTGAATTCTTTCAGCGAGGAATACGGCAGTATTTGTAATTAACATGGCGAACAAACAAGTTAAACAGCCTCGACCTGGGTTCGTTGCAGCGCGGGCTTCATGGATGAAGTCGGTCGACTGGCCTAATCGTAATTTCACCGCGAACGAACGGCTCCGGCAGGACCAATAATCGTTTCACGGTCACTGTAACCGTGGAAATTGCCTTCCCCACGTAATTACGATCGCCGATTATATTATCTTCCCGCGCGCGCGTCCCGCAGTTAACACCAGTCGACGATGTAAGAACAACGCTGGCAATTCTCTCGTTTGCAAGCTAGCTTTACATTTCTTTTTCTTTCTTTCTCTGATTCTCTATCTTTGTCTGCCTTGCTCGGTGGCAAAATGTCGCCGAGAAAAATTCATCGTTCCATTGTGACGCAAATCCACGCGCTTTCGATGCACCGACCGCCGGCGCGCTTCGTCGTCCATCGCTCTGCTACACAAATGCACTCGACTATTTACATCGTGACCCACTTGCCTTCGCTATCGTTATGCTGCAACGTACTCGCGATAGTACGCCGCGTCACCATTTTTCACCCAGAAAGAAATCCTCGGGAAAAACTCGCGCGTAAGAGCTTCTTTTCTGGTAGATAATACCAACATATCGCGCGCCTGAGAGAAAATTGTTGTGTGTCAGAATGAAATTTTTCGGAATGAAATGCGAAATAAGAATAGCGGCTGTCTTTTCCCGTTATCACGGAATAACTGGCACATTCACGCAATAGAATAAATAAATAATTCATCATGTAACACTCAGAGCCGAATGATGTAATTATTATTTTTCCTTTGTAATTATATTCCTCATTGATATCGCATTAATCCCATGTCTTATTCTTAATCCTATCTTTACTCAACGTAAAAATAATACTGTCGTAATATATACTCATTAATTATTTTCCGCATATTCCATTTCCACAACAGAGCCGGCTTAACCACGCGCGACATCTCGCGCGCGTTATCGAGTCTCGCTTTAACGACGACAATTTACGCCAGTTAGAGAGAGTCACCTGCGCACCTAAGCGAGAAACTTCCTGAGCTCCTAGAGTACCCTGGACACCACTCTCTGCGCCAACCTGTATTATAGATGTACACGAGTCCGGTCCGCCGAACGGTCCGCAGCACCCCATTTATCTGGTGAAGGAGAGAGGGGGGGGGGGGTATGCATAATGCAACACGAGCAATGGATGAGAAAGGAGGAAGAGGGAGAGGGTTGGCTTCGGTAGGGTGCGACTCCCGTAAGGGAGAAGTATGGGCGATAGGATATGACCGGGGAGTATGGGCACGCGATAGTAATGGCCAAGTTACGCCATTGTGCGAAGTTTCGCTGCACCGAGGTTCTGCACCGGATAGTGGACGGGATTCTCGAACGAGAAGGAAAGAGAGAGAGAGAGAGAGAGAGAGAGAGAGAGAGAGAGAGAGAGAGAAGAAGGAGGGGGGCGAGGTCGCCGATGAAAAAGGGGGTCAGAAAAGCGAGCGACCAAGCTATTCCAACCGCCAGGACCAGACGCGAGAAGAGAGAGCGGAAGAAGGAGAATGAGACGGTCGCGGTACTGGCTAAAGCAGGAGGGACAGTGTGCTGCGCGACCGGAAGCGGAAGCTCGTGCAGGCGCCACCGGAAGTGACCTCGTAATTCTCTCCCTTGCAATCCCTCCCGACCCTCTCCTTCCCGTTACTCCACGTAGCCGCGACCTATCCACCCTCCCCTCGTCCATCTAGCCATCAAGTCTGAATTATAGGCCGCTCCCAAACCCTTTTGTCTACGCTTTTCCTGTCGAGGATTCGAGGCATCCCACCCGCCATTCCTCGGTGCTTCCGATTTTTGGACGCTTTTGTTTACGACTTTCTCTCCGCTCTGCATCACTTCCTATGTTGAGATACAGAGATTAGTCTAATAATCGTGCGGATGTAATACAAATTGTTCCACTTTAATCGTTGTACATTTAAATATCACATTTCCAACAAACATTTTATTCGTCAAAGCCATAGGATGTGATAAACAGCATAAATTTATCGCGAAAGAAAGGGAGAATTAAAGGAGGAAGAAACTTTCTAAAGATAAAAACGAACGACATGATCGTTCATCGTGCATTCTTTCAGTACCGTTACATCGTCGGGATTCCGTGCTTTCAGATAAACAAATTTCGTTTCTTCGTGCTTGAGTGAGCGAGCAAGAGAAAGAGAGAGAGAGAGAGAAAACAGGGCGCTTTCAGGAACTGCAAAGCTCAGCGATCTTAAATCAAATAAGAAGTCGTGCAAAGGGTCGCTCCAGCCGAACGATGAGAAATTCGCTCTCGCGTTCGCCTTCTCTCGCGAGAGAGCGAGAGGAAAGAAGGAGGAATGGTAGGTACTCGCGCGAGCGATGGAAAAAGAAACGAGAATTAATTCCCGTTAATTGCTCGGAGCTGAAGTTTGCTGAAAGCGCTTTATCGAATTGAAAGCCTTTCAGCTTCGCTCTTTCGAGAGCATGCCTGCCCGTCCGTCGAATGAAATGCCGAATAGACGTTGCCCGCGGGCGGCGCGGCGCTCCGCTCGCGTGCGTGAACGTTCCATTCTGCTCATTCGCCGAGACGAGGCACGAAAGGAAGCAGCGAATGGAAGAGAGCCTGACCGGAGAGCATAAGAGTCGAATGAGATGGGAATCGTAGAAGCAAGTCGACGAAGCGAACTAAACGTAGGGCAATTCAGAGTACTCCGTTGCCTGATTGCATTTAATTACACGTGCCGTGGCCTTAGTACTACGCGATTGCTGCATTGCGCGCGCTGGGTGGCAATGGACGGTGGATGCCAAGCTTCCATCAGCCGCTCGCTACCTCGTAACGAGCTTCAGACCGTTAGACAGACAACTGTAAGCCGTATGGAACTCGCGTATAATCACGCCAAGCGAATGGGGGGGGGGGATTGCCGGAGAGATCGAATCTTATTATTAAAGTGCGAAAGCACTCGCGTATCAACCGCCTTCTCCACCTTTCAGTTCAATTTATTTTTTCATAAATTCATAAATAGTCGATATTTTTAAAATAAAATATAAATCTTTGTTTATACCAGTCTGATCAAAGTCGCTTTCTAATTATGTGTTTATCACTGAATTATTATATATTGTATATTCACTAAGGTATTCTCCAATTCCAATAAATCTCTTCCCTCTCGGAAACAGATAAAAACTTTATATCATGACTTGTACACAATAATTAATATCTTAGATATAACGCAATCTAATTTATCGTCGTACACTACTACACAACATGACATTAATTTTCAATATATGCTACTGCAAGTTATGCAGCCCGGGCTGTCCTCTAATTCTCTTCGACCATCCCTTCAATTCCCAGCAGAGACACTTAGCAAGCTCTAATATATTGTACTAACAACGGAAAGAGAAGAGAATATCTAACAGGTCAGCATATCTACCAGCGATTAAATATCGATCTGACGGCAGTAAGCAAAGGATTAGTTCTATTAATAATAGTATTTGAAAAAGAAGATATAACACGAGATACCGCAAAGTTGGAGACGTATCGATTTTCCATCGACAGAGGGTTTACTTGTCCTCTTTAGTATTATCCCTCATCGGTAATCGTTCGAAGCAGCGAGAGAACGTTACGTAGAATTTCTCGACCTACCCGTTTCCTCGAGCCACTTAATTACACGTATAGAGCTTGCACTGCAAACACCGTATCGTACGTTGGATTCACTTGTAAGTATCAGAAGGGCAGTTATCTCACAACGATGGCCGATACATAATCGTGGAACGATATCGCACATAAGATGTACAACACCAGCGTGGTTTGTATCCTTATCGCGTTTAAGAAACCCTATATCTTGGAAGATATCCGATCGTGTTCGATTATCCGCAACCGAAACCGACGGAAAACCAATAATTCATCTCTGCGCGTAATTGCATGAAAATGAAGATTAAAAAGTTAGTTGGCTTAATAAAGTGGGAAACAAGTCGCATAAGAAAGCCGTGACGGGCACAAAAATCAAGAATTCGATCGAAGAAGAGCGATCAACTTAGAAGTACGGAAACTAATTTCAATGAGATAATTTCAATGAGAAACTATAAATTTATTTAACTTATTTATCAATTTATTAATTTTACAAAACTTAAAATCTTTAAATAGAGGCAAGAAAAAGAAAAAGGGAGAAAAGTGAGTGAGTGAGAGAGAGAGAGAGAGAGAGAGAGAGATATTGTTATTTATTAAGCGCTCTAGAATCAGATTCTCTCAAGCGTTAAAAAGCAATAGCATAACTGAGCAATAAAATAAGAAAAATTAAAAGTAAATATGTAAAATAAAACAAAAATAGAGAGAGAAGAAAAAAGAGATTAAAAAATATATATTTATAATTTTAACTTAAGACCTTAAGAAACATATGTATCTATGTGTGTGATTCCTCCATTCCATCTTCTTATGTTCATATATAAACGAACACCGTTAGATACATGTTCTGCCTCGCGCAAATAGCATCACCGTTGCAGAATTCGATTTCGGAGAAGTTATGCGAACCGGCGGATATATACGCCGCAATCTATCCTCTCGGAGTATCCTCTCGAGGATGTATACGCTTCGAAGAACCGCCGGAT
The DNA here is from genome assembly GCF_000143395.1 of Atta cephalotes. Classification (NCBI taxonomy): domain Eukaryota; kingdom Metazoa; phylum Arthropoda; class Insecta; order Hymenoptera; family Formicidae; genus Atta; species Atta cephalotes. The sequence continues at coordinate 3,775,962 of NW_012130079.1, read as the reverse complement.
TAGCGCAAGCTCGTGGATCTCTAGTTGCACAAAGAGAATGCGAGCGGCCTCGAAATTCGTTATGCTCCGCCTGTGTTCACCATGTAATCACGTTAATGTTTAATTCGTTGCCACCTTAGCTAATTCGCTCTCTAATAACTAATTTCCTTTCCTTCTTTCTTGCCGTGAATATACACAACGTATAATATTATGCAGTTTAACGTTCTCAAACAAAGTTCGCAAGTTGTACAGATTAAGCACGGACTCTTATTTTAATCATTTTTTTTTATTTTAACAAAACTCAGATAAAAAAATTTTTATAAGAAGAATATCGAAATACTTACCATTAATAGAAAATGTTGAATAGTACACTTCAAACAGAAAGTATATTCATAAAAAAGATTTCCAGATCCAATACTATTACATTCTTCGATCTGCCATAAAATATAAGATCGATATAGAGACAATCATTTATTATTGATAAAGGAATATTTTACTTTAAATAGAAAATCATCTAATCTTGGATTGATTTTGTGTCAAATGCTATGACGCCAGTCAGTCAAATAGTATCAAATCAAAAATATTTTTTGTCTCGTTATCATTAAATCTGTTCCGAGAGTGTAATGTGTAATTATTGATAGAGAAAGAGCACGCCAAAGCCATTTATTTTAACATCTAATTTTAGATATCTAATTAGTAATAGTTATCTATTAATTGCTTAACAAACAACAAATAATTTCTGTTTTGTTATCGGTCTATTACTAGATCGTACGGTTATGTCAACCATAATCACAGTTCCGACCGAGAACAGCCGCGTCGCGAGAGCAGCTGTTTCGCATAAGTCTTTCGGGAAGAATAATACCTTCGCTTGCATAAGTCTTGCACTGCTGTCCGCCCACCCGCCTCATCCCGCCGTGAAATGTACAAAAAGCTTGAATAGTTTTAGGCGCACATACGCGTATATAACAATGAGTGCACCGCCTAAGGCTCCGCGTGTTTCAACCGCTTTATTTTGTCGAATTACTTTTTCGTCTTTTTTGTTTCCATTGTCAACGGAAAGCCCTAGCTATCTTGCGGTTATTTTTCCGTGAAACGGAAACACGCTGTATGTTACTATTTCCAGACGCAACACGTAGCTTTTGTTACTGTTGTAACATATTTTCAAGACATAATTGCACTGCAATTCTTTTACCTTTATTGTAATCATTGTTTGGTTTTTAATACTTAATTAACTATAACGAAAAACAAGTTAATTTAAAAAATTGATCTGGAAAATTGATGCGACATTAATGATACAATATACACGGGAAAAGTTATAAATATTTTTACATGTAATGCTGCAAACATGTGTCTGATATTATATAGTATATAGTAGTTGCAACATACATACAATATATCACACATACATATAATATATATTCAAATATCATAATTACGAGTGAAAGCTGCAATGTATGTATGTTACGAGTTTCACATATATTCCCCGAAATCCTTTGAATTCATAAAATTAATTGGAAAAATCCTCGCATGTTGTTCATCCGCGGTTCATCTTCTTGAGGGAGTCGGTAAAAAAAAAAAAATGATCGGGACAGATAGTAGATACAGGTGAAAGAACTCTCCTCAACCATTCGTCCCCAATTTCTAGCCTTCCCCTGTCTCTCTCTCTCTCCCTTCCCCCTCTCTTTCTCTCCTGCCAACCAGACCGATCGTCCCGAGAGAAACGGAAATCCTTAATTGAAAGCGTCCTCGAGCGAGAGCAACTTTTATAATTCCCCGGTCGATGATTAAAATTAAAAGTCCGTCCATGTCACAGGCAGGAAATCGTTGCGCCGGAAGGAGCGAAACGGGAAAAATCCGAGAAACGCTTCACGAAAAGGGAGAAGCAGGTGGGAAATAGTACGTTCCTTTTTTTTTGCGACATTCGTTTCGCGCGAACTCTTTTATGGAGGAGCTTCGAACTAACGAGCGAATTGGCGAAGACAATCGAGACCGGTCGGCGTAATCTCGACTCTTGGAAATATATGCGGAATATGTAACGACAGCGGAGATACACGCAGAATATATAACGACAGGGGGATTCTGGTGACACTGTGCCTGACAGTTACACCAGTCTCTATCCAGGGATTCCAAGTTAATCGAAGCAATAAGAAGGAGAACGTAAAAATCAGGGAGAGTACCGAAGCCAGTGGAAAATCGAAGAGAATACGCCATCGTTTTATAGAAAGTCGAGAGATGGTGGAAGAGAACGTTTTTCCATTTAATGGAGCAGCATCCTTCCATAACTTCTGCGCCCCGGAAAAATCCATCGGAAACCTTTCTGAAAAATTCCGAATTTATCGAAACTTCTGCCATCGCCACGCTTCGAAAACACATAGAATGCAACCGATCAGAAATTCACTTAAAAAAGCAGCCGCGTAGCAAATCGAGAATGATATTGACGATCGCTGATAAGAAGAATAAAAACATTGGAACGATCGAGGATTTAGATCAAGGATTTGAAAACATGCCAAAGTTAGAAAATTTCGTCGCAACGCCAAATAAAAAATTCGCCGTGTCATTTCGCGAATCCGTTCCGCGCGATTTCAGAATCAAGATTTCGGGAATGACGATATTACTGAAAAGGTCGCGATTAATGTGTGGTCCCACGCAAACAATGAGCGTATAGAAACATTTCGGCACTTTCAGCCAATAGCTTTTAACTCCGATAACAAAAATAATGGACACAGAAAACGATCTGTGTGGTAACGTCTATAAGGAAAAGTCGACAAATTCGTCTGAAAAATTAAAGCTGCACTGAAAGAGCAATTTTGCACTTTGAAAGAATCTAAAAGTTTAGCTAGATACAGATCTGAAAAATAATTTTGCTGGACCATCAAAACGATTAGATAGAATTGGTTGCTAGAATATCAAAACATTCTGCAGCGTTGCTCATCATGCTTAAAATTCCTGCAAAATTATTTTGATGGTCCAATAAAATTATTATATTCATTGCAGATCTGTATCTAGTCAAATTTTTAGATTCTTCAGTAAAATTGCTTTTTCAGTGCAGAGACATCTCTGTACGAAAAAGGATATGCACGACGGTCGAAGCGTTTCTGTGACGCAATAGTATAGATGCACCGAGAAACCAGAGACATCCATCTCCGTTGACAATCTCTTTTTACATCTGCCTTTCCTCCGCACTCCCTTTCCCACTGTCTTTCTCTTTCGTGTCTCGACTATTCTTCTCCGTCCTGATTCGGTCGCATTTTGCAATTTATCATCGGTCGATTAATTTATGCCGAGATTCCATCTCCACCCCCGCTCATCCGTCTCTCGCTTCGACGACAGTCGACAGTGTTCTCCGCCTCCCTCTCGGTTGGATACTTAGTCAGACGCAGTCTGGTGCGCCATTACGCGCTAAAAGCGAGGACATGATTGCGCGGGAATGTCTGGTATTTTACAAAATAGGATATCCCAACTGGGAGATCCTGAGGGAGAGACAGAGAGAGAGAGAGAGAACGACTAAACTTTTGCTCTGAAACTGAATAGCACTCCGCGGCCGCTCCCCATTTGATTCAACTGCTGCATTTCGAAACTGTTTCGGAACTTTTCGAAAAATACCGCGCAATTTATTGAAAATTTCATGTTTATTCAGACGATACACTGCAGCACGCAAACATAGGCGCTGTTGATCGCCGCTTCTACAAACGTAATCCGCATAAACGTTAACCCGCAACGCGACGGCCGTCGCTCGGAAATATCCATTCATTCGCACATCAAACGTCTGTATTCGTCGGATGCAGAATGCAGCGCGCGAACTCGCGTAGCAAAAACAAAACGCAAATAATAACAACATATTAAAAGCTCCGAGCGTGTGTGCATCGCTCGAAATATTTTGCGCCATGTAATCGAATCCCCCGTGTACGTCGCGCGCACGCGATAAAATCCAACCGAGCGACACACACAATCGCTCGTTTCAAATCCTCGAAACCATTTAAATCACGTTACTCGTTTGATGATGTACGCGCGAGCGTGTAGGCACGCGCGCGCGCACGTCCTGAAAATTCGAAGTTTGAAAGACGAATCGATACATGGAAAGCGTTACTGTGGCGAAGGGCAACACTTCAATGCAACCCAATGGGACCGCTGCGTACGTTTCTCTTCCTCGTCTCGTCTATTGATTCCGTTTCTCTCTTTGTCTCATCCATCAGGTCTCTTTCTTCCTTTTCCGTCTCCGCTTTCCGATCTCGTTCCCTTTTTCGCTGACTGACAAACGCGTGCACGCTCGACGTAGCATAGAAAACTGTCTCTCTCCGCTCTCGGCAACGTCCAATTAACGTAATTTCCAACGATAGGCACATCCATCGATCAGTCCCAACGAAACGAGCGCTCATTCCTTCGCCTTATCGACAGCTCGCGCATTCGGTTGTTTCTGACATGAGCACCGTGCAAAAATCAGAATCGAAGATAGAAGACTTAATTAATCAACTAAATTAAAAATATTTAATTAATTTGAAGAGGTAAAAATTACGTGCTACACATTTTACATTTAATATTCACTGTATCAACGTGCTTTAACATCTCAATCCCCGTAATGTTGAGCTTTAAGAACAGTCGATTTTTTGATTGTGAGAATTCTTGATAGGAATAAAAATTTAAAACTTAAAAAAAAATGAATAAAATATAACTCGAGTTCTACGATAATAAAAACTCGAGTTCTACGATAATAAAAACTCAAGCTTTACAACAAGTGTGCAAGATTTTTTTCAAATTTTCATACAATCTGCAGTTTAAAAAAGATCGCTAACAGAAGGTGCAAAATTAAATATTGCCGGAAGATTAAAAATAAAAATTAAAATCGTTAAGCTAAAGATCACTTCAAATTAGCCAAAGACTTACCCCACCTAATCACATTTTTTTCATTTTTTATCATTTGCAATTAAAAATGGATCACAAAAGAAATTTCTGTACAACATTCAACGCGGAAAATATCTCGGAAGTTAATCCACGCAAAAGCACTGGATGGCAAAAGCGACTGCACTCGTCTCGAGTCGAGTGACCCCGACGAGACAATCCGCCTTGGCGGAAGCAATTAGCAAATAGTCAGCTCCGTCGTTGCTCTCGTCATCATTAACGCTGTTACGTTGGCGTGCCTAACTAAAACATCAAAATACAGGAACTTGAAAGAAACCGAATGCGAAAAGATAAACAGAAAAATCGAGAGAAAAGCCACGAAGAAAGAGATAAATAAAGGGGAAATAAATAAGGGGAATAAAAAAAGAAGAAACGAGGAGAAAGAAAGGGCCGCTCGTCTAATTAAGCGCGTTAATTCATTTCTCCCTTTTCGGCTCTTATCCGTGTACCATTACGTCGGAGCTTATTCGTGGCTGCCAAGGGGCAAGGTTAAACGTATAGAGAGAAGCACGTAGAGAGGAGACACGCGGCTACGCTCGTAGCTACGTGTATCGCGTGCGTAGCGTCGCACATGCGAGTGTGTACACAGAGAGAACACGCGATCTTCCCGCGCACCCCGCCATTCGCGACGCAATTAACGTCTCGGGGTTAATTAATAGGCACGCCACGGAGAAAGGAGCCCCGGCGTAGCCAAAGGCGGTGCAACAGACATTAGGCAAACCAACGTAAACCCACCCCGTATAGTACACATGGAGGATACGGCTTGATATGTACCTACGTGCGATACGTACATACGTACGTACGTGAGTACGGGGAAAGGATGGACCACCACCATTACAAGCGCGAAGCAGCGAAAGAGCTACTCCGTAATTACCTCAATGTCGCTCTCTGTACGCAGAGAAAGCGCGCAGAGAAAGAGAGAGAGAGAGAGAGAGAGAGAGAGAGATCGGGAGAGAGACTGGAATAGACTTAAATGCGAAATTGGCGCCGTTAATTCTATCGTATGACGAGTACAATTCCCCTACCCCCCTACCTCGTTAATGTAAAACTAATTAGACGACGAGGCCGTACTTCGCTCCATACGATCGAAAGAGTAGCATCGGCAACAAAGACAAAGACAATGACTATGATGATAAAGAGAAGGATAACAAAGATGAAGACAAGAATGATGATGACAATGGTGATGATAACGACGACAACGTTTGCTGAGGAACGTTATGTTGGATAAAACGAAGAAAATATTAAGTTAAGCATCGTTGCATTCTTGGCTTTTCACTGCGTTTCAGAGTTCTCGATAACGTCGTGATTAATTCAAGAATACGAGTCCCACAAGATAAGTGTCACACGGAGAAATAAATATCCACATGCTGGCTGATAATTTTATATTTCAAGTAAAATAATTTGTATTCCTCTCTCAACTAGGTTAACAATATAAATCGTGATATAAACAATTCCATGTATTTCAATTATCGCGCGCGCGTTACTTGATATTTATTACACGATAAATATCAAGGATTATTTGTACTTTAAGAAAATTAATGTTTTTATATAAAATTTCGAATGTTTAGACATAAAGTTATTATATGTAGACATAACATTATTATACATGCTTCTAATTACGTTATGCTACAAAATAAGAACAACAACGACAATCAAAAGATATTATTGATATAAAAATGTTATTAATACGTTGTTTGTGTGTGTGTATGCGTTGTTCCAAATATAAGAGTATATATAGTATTTAAAATTTTATTTTTGTAATATAAAATAGATCGTGAAGTGTTTAGCAAACACACAAGCACTGTGATTGAACATACAAAATTCACTTTGTTAATTACAATGTGCAACGCGTACAGCACCATCGTTACGCTAGTGTAAACCTAATTAAATGACGGGTACGTATACGCCTTTATGTCTATTATGCAAACAAACGTGAATAGATATTATTTCAGACAATATTGCATTTCGTAGCAAAGTGATAAAATAATAGAAAGAGGATGCAGAATAATCAAACGTTTTGTCATCGGTAAATAGTAACATCGTCTAATGTATAATACATATAAAATGTGTAATATTATTTCATTCATTGTTGCTGTAATTAAAAAAAAAAATTTCTCAAATCGTGTGCTCAAAAAAAGGTTCCAAAAATGCGTTTCCCATAAAAAGGTTGTAAAATATATATTCATTATGTGCGTGCGTGCGTGCGTGCGTGCGTGCGTGCGTGCGTGCGTGCGTGCGTATGTGTATGTATGTGTTATAACTGCATAAAGTTAAATGCAGAGTTAGCCTCATTATATTGCCCCACTAAGAAAAGTAGGAACTCCCTCGTTAGCGTGAAACTAATTAGATGGCCAAGATATATTCGGCTCAGAACTTCTGTCGAGACGGGAGAGAAACGAGTACTTTTATCGTCTCATTCTAACCAGCCCGAAAAGCAGCGCCTCTCACTCAAAGCTCCTAGACATGGTAAACGGACGCAAATGCACGTGGATAACATTAATTAGCCGTCGCACCTCAGAACTTCGAAAGAACTCTCTCAAAGAGGAAAACCCTGGAGGAACCAATTTTTCTTTTCTCGCAACAATAAATATTATTAGAAAATTAAACCTTTCATATTAACTTTAATGTTTATAATGTATATAACTTTAATGTATATAATATTAAACTTTGATATTTTAATAATATAATATTAATGTCCATCTATATCATGAATATCTATTTTATTAATTTTTTACACACACCACACACACACACATACACATACACACACACACACACACACACACACACACACACACACACACACACACACACACACACACACACACGTGCATACAAAGAATCTATAGTTAATAAAACTTATGATTAACAGATTCCCAATAACTCGATTTCGCGGTCACTCGCGATATTTTTCTTCGCGTGAGCGAATCGTCGATTTGAAAAATCACGTAATTGGCGTCAGAAAGAGCCGATAACGGAGACTTGGAACCACGCCAGGAGATAAGGGGCCTCTGGGGAATATCGGATGAAAGAGAAAGAGAACAGTTAGGTCCGGAGAAAAGGTCGAAAATCCGAAACGTTTGAATAGAGCGATATGGTGATCCCAGCATCGAGAATCATTACTCCCGATTTTCAAGAAGAATCTCGAACAACTGCACTTGCGATAAAAAATGTTACTTCTGACAGCGGTTAAATCGTTATTATCGTGGTACTCCGCGACGCTATTTATATAAGGGCGTTTTCATTCGCCTGTAGGGGAGGCGATGCTTTGAAAGAGGAATGAAAGACTGGATATAGAAGAGCGACGTACAAAGGGGAAAGCCCGATAACGGGTGGAAAATATAAATCTGAACGCGTCGAGATGGCGGCACGAAAATTCGACGAGAGTGGCCTGCAGTGTTGCAGGCGAATAAAGGAAACGACGAAAGGGAGCCAAATGTGGCGATGTAAGCGTGAGAGACCGCACGAATAATTTTTCAAAAAAAGCATGTACCTAAGAGTGAAAAGAAAAAGCGAAGGGAGACTATGGATCTCTGGACATTCATTTATAGCTTCGAGTTTACACAGACGCCTTTCGCATTCCTATCGAATAGATCAGTTGTGTCGTCAGAGACCCTTCCCATATCTATTTGTTCTCGCAAGCTATGTATCATAACTATTTGTTTTCTCGGACCGTTACGTCACAATATTCTGCGATGATTCGAAAGAACGATCTCAAAATAACTTTATGTGGAATGGAAATGTGGACGTGCCTAATGAATTCGCATATATACTATTAAATCAAATTTAACCTAATTTAAGTCGCCACTGTTCCTACTCAATATCGTTATTGTATACTAAAATAATGGTTAAATTTGACACTATATTGTTTCAAATTTAACCTTTGTTTTAATGTAAAATAACGATATATTGAATAGAAACAATGACAATTTAAATTAGATTAAATTTGATACTATAGATTTAACAGTATATATCTTAAATTTTATAAATAATTATTTAACTTGTAAATGATCTGCATTCCAACACGTAAAATAATTTTTAATGAATTGACTATGATAGATGACAATAATATCTTTAACCTTTACGTGGATAGATAGGATGATTATAGCACATCAAATATAGTTTTCTTTGAAATCTTGTTCAGAAAAAAATCTTATAAAACTTAACTAACGCACATTTAACTATAACATAAATATAAAATATAAAATAAACTATAAAATTAAATCTTTTGATGTGTGTTCTAAAAACCTTATATATTAATTTTTGTTATCTTTAAATTACCCACTTACTTAAAAAGCAATAATGGCAACAAAACAACAAAGATTTCAAGTCATTTTGTAATTATATGCTACCTACCATCAACGTTAATTTATATTTACAATTGCTATACGAACATCTGATCGCTATAGACTTTCAATCGGATAATGACAAGATGCTATATCGATCTTTGTTCATTAACTTCAGCCTTCAGTATCTCTTTAACGAGCTTTTCCCAACAAGCGCTATAACTCGCTAGCAACCCCTTTTTCCATTTCGTCCCCATCCTCTGTTCTGCACCTCTCTGAACCCTCTGAAACAACGGGAGCGAAACCACTCCTCCGATTACCGCCCTCTCACCTCTTCCCTTCCTCCCATACAGCCGACGTTTGTGTTTTACCTCGTGCCACTGCAAATGCGCCAAGATAAACTGCGAACTCTGAAATTCGGTACACTCGTCCCCGCCTCTTTGTATTTTCGCCCACCCTTTCTGTACATACGTGTACACATGCAGGAGTGTATTTTCGCGTGCATACTTAATGCAGTTTGCACATTTAAAGAAAAATAGCAAAAGAGACAAATACAGACGAGCGTCATAAAAACGCATTAATGATTATTGCGAATGAATAATCTTCATTATATTCTCTGTGTGATCTTGATTAAACTCACAACTGATGTAAAATGCTACTTTATGCAAAAAAGCTATTGCATTATATGTAACATTGTAATTTCATTTCTATACAAATTGTCTCGAGTATCGCGCCACGTAAATATGTGTATCCTAAAATCAATTTTATTCATATAATATTTTTAACAAGGAGAAAAATAGCATCACCATAAATAAATTAAATATGAGTACATAATTGTTTGTGACTTATATCTTATCGCCTTATAAATACTTATTTATTATTTATATGCAAAGTATTTGACAATATTTTATATTAGATTAGAAATTTAAAAATTGTAATTAATTATTAATACAATCATATATTTATGTCCATAACAAAAAGACAGCGTCTTTAACCGCGATATTTTATCAACTGTAATATCTCAGCGTGATTCTTGCAGAGAATAAATACAGGGATTGCGTCATTTTTCTTCTTAGATAGTATACCGTGGTAATTTTTTAGCGGATGCTGGAAACAACGCGGGGCTTAAACGCGAATTTACGGCCTATTCCGCTTCGCGTGGAATGTAGATCGCGGAGCGTATTATCTGCTTCATAAAAATCTGCTTCCACTCGTGCTAGTGCGAAAGGTAATCTAAATTCATTCGCTCGGACCATGAGATAACGCATAGCCGTATGCTTCTCTGTGTTGCAATGTAAGATTAATTCGCATTTACAAAACCGTCATTTCTTCGATATTCAACGCAATGACTTAATTATTTTACATCACAAATAACTTGTTTTTTTTTTAATTCTCATTTCCTTTATCGTTCCTATTTTATTATTACAAAAATAAAAAATACATAATCGAGGCTTGTAATAATTAATAACTTATTCCTAAAATTACGTTGATCTATGATAAAAATCATTAATATCATATGCCAATATTTCCTATTTAAAATTATTTTTCGGATCCTTTTATTATAAAATTAATCTAAAAATATATAGTGAGCTTTAATAACCGATAAATCCTTACAAGATTTACTCTAAGCTGAACAGGAAAGTCCATCTTGCGCGCGTTTCGACTTTCTCATTATCTCTTCTCGAAGGTCCCGTTGTCGTTTTTCTCTATCTCGGTGCGGAGTCATCCCAACCGTGAGCCGGAAATACGTCCGCAGCCATGCCGCCCTCAAAAGTTTTTATCGCTTGGCTTAAGTGCGGGTTTACAACTTCTTCTCTCTCTCTCTC
>NW_012130079.1:3758459-3762052 GCF_000143395.1 Atta cephalotes | reverse complement strand
TCTCTCTCTCTCTCTCTCTCTCTCTCCCCCCCTCCTCTCTTTCCCCTTCCTCTAACCTTTCCACTCATTTGTTCAACGCATTTCTATTCCACCGTAAGCCGTGTCTATGCATTTCTATTTCGCAGGTCATATTTCGCGCATATTCAAGTGCGGCACGTTCATTTTTATTTGATACATTTATTTATACATTTGATATACATTTTTTTATTTCGTGGATAAATTTCGATTAAAAAATATACAACAACACGATGAATACTTCACGCGATACATTAACATCGATTTTTCCCAACTTGGTTATGAGAGACCAGCGTAATCTTTTTGAGTGACCGTTTCTTTTTCCTACTAACTCGTCAGTAATGATAGTCGAGGTCAAAGGATGGGCGGAACTTTTCTGAAAGAGAAAATATGGGCGTAAAAAAGAAGCGTGAAGGCAAAGGATGTAGAAGAACCGCTCATTTCGGTTAATGACGGCGCTTCCTGTCTGTCCCAAGGCGAAGCCTTGGGATTAAGTAATTTTTCTCCACTTTGATAATTAGAATTACATCTCTCATGAACAGAAATTGTCTTTCTAAATGAAAATCTTCAACATCAAACAGCTAGTGCGTTCAATTCATCGCCTAACGTCGTGTTCCTTTTAATCGGTAATGGTTTAAGCTCGTGACATGAACAAAAGAGCAGAACGAGGCGTAATGCGATAAGGTCTGAAAATAGTTTCACGATTCTCGCTTTTGACGTGTTAACACATTTCGACGCTTTGTATTTTCGCAGTGGAATTTGCCCCGCGCAAGTTTTTACTGCGTCTCGAGTGACGTTTTTCCGCGCTTCGCGTCATGTTCGTGTATGCTAGGCGAGCGTTGGTTATTTCGATAAAAGGAAAGTGAGAAAATATTGCATTAGCAGCTCTACCATACGACGAAATAAGCAAAACGAGCGTTGTGTACTTACGAATCCTTACTTATCCGCATATTGCGCGTGTTTGTTTTGCATTTTATTGAAAGAATTACAGACGTATCGTATCTCGTTAAACGCACCGATGCAGTGATACTCGATTTTGTAAACTTTTATACCATCGAAACAAATTTAATTTCACACAAACCATAAACGTCAAACCCTCCATCGCAGGTCCGCGTAAAATTTATGTACAGGACGTAATATTTGTTATATCTTGCGCATTATATCCGTACATAAAAAAAAAATGGCGCTTAAATGGTACGTCACGTCAATTATTTCACCGCCGTGAGATATCTATTACGACATATAAAAAACACGAATATCCATTTCAGAAGTTTGCCATAACGGACTGCTCTCCGCTAAGTTATTATTGCAAACGCGAAGTCGCGAAAGTTACTTCGAGGGGAAACTTGGAGTGAATTTAAAAGCGATTCACGTGGAAAGCATCGAGGACGGAAAATATATCGGGAAACGCAACGAAAGAGAAATGAGAGATGCCAGACAGAGATCTAAAATTACCTGCGTCACAGGAGTAACGATATACATTAGTCAAAACGGATAGGAAATTCAGGGCTACGGAAGGTATAAAAGGTACGAACAAAGAGAGCGTAACGGAGGGATAGACAAGGACGAGTGTTCGCGGTGAGAGGAAATTTAGCGACAGTTTCGGATAATTTCTGAATAAGGATAACCCGGACACGTTCGTTCGTTGTAGTAGCCGGCGGCGGCGGGCCGACTGGTTCGTGAGCTAAATTAAAAGCACGAATTGCTCCGAGCTAGGAGCTCTCTTCCTTTGATCCGCCAGGATGGCGCGGTAGTCGGGGATGTATACGTGACGTTATTACGAAGGCCCCCCTCGTTTCGCGTGGCAAACGCGAAATCGAAGCCCGATATTTCAATATATTTCCGCCGAGTGTCGAACTTTTGTTTTGCGCGATTCGCAAAGACGCGACGAAAAACGCGAGCGGATTAGCGATGCGACATTACGATCATTACGAAGATGTACGTAACTAGTTACGAAAATATTTACTCACGAATACTTTAATTTGGCACATCGAGTCCTCCGAAGATGTAATAACGTATGATACTCCATTAATGAAATGTCAACTTAAATACGTTGCTTCTGCAATGCTAATGTAGCAAAAGTGTGGAAAAAAATTTTTGATTTTATCGATATTTATAAGAAAATAAAACGCGAATGTTCAAAGGAGTAAAATAGTTTCCAATATCCGGGACAATAGTCGAAGCAACGTCCATTTAATTGCCATGTAATTGCATATTCATACACTAAAAAAAAGATTAGCTGCTGCAGCAAATTAGATGGTATAATATGGCCTAACATTTTTAATTGGCTGCAATAGCTAGTTTTTTGTTGCAGCAACCAATTTTTGTTTTAGCTTATCTGCTATGTCAGTGTAGGATTTCGATAGGCTAACCAAAAATTGGCTGCTGCACCAATTAAAAATGCTATGCCATATTCTTTTCTTTCAGTGTACAGCACAGTTCTCTAAAGGATGATCTAAAGATATTCAGAAGATATACCTATATCATAAAGATATGCCCAAGATGTCCTTTGGAATATGCTATGTGGAATAGTATATTATTATACTCTGAATATAATATACATAATAGATATGAATTTAACACACCATGTCGATGTTTATATAATTCTCACCGTGTTGATGTTGACATAAACACCAACATGTGGTAGTGGATTTGACACTCTGGTTTAAATGATTTAACATTAAATCCACGTTATGTTTATACCAACACTCATAATGTTAATAAATATCCACACTTATATTTTTTAAAACGTAAATAGTAATCGTCGCAATACACTTGTGAAAATAAATAAAAATATTGTTTATTAAATGTTTTCAGTTTGGTTCATAGCTCTTGTTTTTGTTATTTTGATTTTTATCATTTGAGCCGTTTCCTTATATAGTTTTAATTTTAAATAAAAATAATTAATCAATTATTGCATTATGAAAAAATTAAAAAAACAAAACGCGGTGGGTTGCATTATTAATAGTTCAAAAAGAAATGTTGAACATGATAGTCGAGTACGCAAGGAAAAGATTTACCGGTCTTTCGATCATTTTACAGGGATTTCCGTTCGATCGAAATCGTTCAAAATAAGCGAAGCATCAGTTTTCGCTCAACGCCGCACGCCTCCGATTTCAAAGTTATCCACCACCGTAGTTATTCTCGTTGTTTTCTCAGTGTCTACTTACACGGCACGCCTCGCCGATCGCTTTCAAACGAAATATTACCGGAGCCGGTGAAACCAACGAAACCGCAGGGCGATACCATCATCAACATCGATGTTTACCTCTTCAACAGCTAGCCTCGGGAAGGAGAAGGATCTTTTCCAAAAGATTAGAAGAACGTTGAAAGCAAAACTTGTCAAGACTATGTTTATCTACCTCAGGGCTAGTTTAACGTAACACCTTCGAGAAACAATCCGCTACGTTACGACGTCAAAAACATAATTATTATATTATGCCGAAGAAAGAAAAAGCTTGCAATCTAATGTTTCTGGTTTCAAAGCAAATATTTTTATTTTTACTAGCTCTCTCTCTCTCTCTCTCTCTCTCTCTCTCTCTCTCTCTCTCTCTCTCTCTCTCTCTCTCTCTCTCTCT
>NW_012130079.1:3751083-3753999 GCF_000143395.1 Atta cephalotes | reverse complement strand
TCTCTCTCTCTCTCTCTCTCTCTCTCTCTCTCGATCTATACGGATCGATTTCCTTTAACACGCTCAACCTCGCGACGAGTGTGCCATCCGAGAAAATTTTGGCGCGAGGAGAACGAAACTGCGCGAAACAAAGCACGAGTTACTATAACTATGCGCTGTAAATAAATTACACGAGATGAAAAAGAAAGTCTCAGGGAAGATTTAATTATGATATCAGTGTGTTCTATCGAAATAGAAAAATTAGAAACAGTTCTAGTATCAGCGACAAATCCAATTGACGTGTGAATAATTGTTACAATTAATTTTTGCACTGTTATTTTTTTTACACGAAAAGAACAATTTTGCTCAAGTACTTAAAAATTTAGATACAGATCTAAAAATAATTTAGATCATCAAGATAATTATGTACGTTCAAACTAATTGTTAGAACGTCAAAAACTTTTTACAGTATTGCTTGAAATTCCTATGTAATTATTTTGATAGTTGAACGAAATTATTTTCAAATCTTTAAATACTTTGACAAGATTGTTCTTTCCGAGTAGATTTACTTACTCAATCCTAAGAAGATTCAAAGTTCGATAATAAAGCTTATGTTGAATGATCCAACTTTGGATCTTTTCAGGATTCAGTAAATAAATCTACACGAAAAGAACAACGTTGCCGAAGTATCTAAAGATTTGAAAATAATTTTGTTGCACTATCAAATACGCATAGGAATTTAAGCAGCTCAAAGCTTAGTATATATTGAAAATAATCGTAAACTACTGAATTCTGCGATGCCGTCGCGCATTCCTCTGTCGCGCTCACGCAACATTTAACAGCCGCATTTAACGGTCAAACGAAATTTCCGCGTGCGTCCGACCGTGCGCGGAAGCGTTCCGGGTTTTCCGTTCCCCGATCGCGCGCAACAATGAGGACCCCGCGCTCGACTTGAATATCTAAATTGTATCGACTGTTTCCGGCCGAATAGCGCCGATAGCTCTCCAAGCGAGGACGAATAATTTCAGTGCATGCGCACGGCATACACGAACGACCGGAAAGCACCGGAAAGCGGAGTGGCGCGTTTCGCTTCGGTCGGTCGCTTGGTAGCAAACAACGCCTGGATCCAAAATGGAATTTGTCGGAGCTGGATTACCGCAAAGCGCCACCGACACAGTTTTAATTACTTTTAATTATTCTGCCGCCATGTTCTTTTTGCACCGTGCGCGCTCGATCCTCTTTTTTTCTCTTTCTCTCTCACCCTCACTCGCAGAGTCTTTTGATCTTTTCGAGATCGGTAATGCTGATACGAAAAATTTCGAGTGGATTTCGATTGGAATTATTTTAAGAATACAAAATATATATAGAAATTGAATGTAATAATCGATAACTAATATATTGAACATATGACGCATTTCGAGAGCAGCATAATTTTATGTAAAATTGAAATGTGATTTCAACATGATAAAAATTTAAAGTTTCGATAAAATGTAGGAAACAAGATTTTTTTTTATGAATCAAGCTAAAATAGAAATAAATCGGCTTTAACTTTTCATCAGTTCTCGAGTAAACTTTTTCTGAATACGATTTTTTTATTTATTTTAAATTTATTTAAATTTAAACTTAACATAATCAAGTATATTAATTTCTGCGAAATTAACTTTGAAAAATTGTTTTAAGAATCCAAAGCACACATAACAGATTGTGCTGTTATAGCTTTGTTATCCGATTACATTCTGTAACATATGTAACATGTAGATTGTCATCCTAATATCGTCAGCTTTCAGAGCCATTATTGCCAAACTAAATCAAAATTTTTCTTTACGTTCGGTAGAACAGAAAGCTTCGGCTCTCTGTACTTCAATGCAACGAACTATCTGCTAATTATCCACGGTCTTTAGCTGTGGCAAAAGACTGAGTTCATCGAATGCGAACTGTGCAATGCAGTATTCACAACGCGTACTGCGTTTCGCATCGCTTTATGACTTCCAAAGCTATGGTTTTACGGCTCGATGCGATAGTATTGTAGCGCCATTGTGCCGTGATCCTACAACAGCCACAAAGAGATCTGCTTGCGGGTCACCGATAATCTAAAAAGGTCCGATGAAAATGCACGGGAAATGGTGAAAAAAAAAAATTGAAAATCCACTAGGGACTTTCCGCACTTTCGCGATAAAACCGAATGTATAAGCGAAGGAGCGAATTTATCTTTAAAGCAATGTGTGGATCCAGTAAAGCTTCACTATAAAAATTATATATTACACTTTGTATATCGCTGTTAAGTGACGTGCACGTAATCTGAGATATTATTAAATTGTACCAGACTTGTATTGAAAATTATATTAAATTGGATTTTAAAAGTTAACTTTATACAGGAGTAGCATTAAGCCATGCGTTAATCCGTTTGCAATAGCGTTCATTTATTCAAGTGAAAATATTTCGTTTACACAATATTATCATAAAAATTTTAATGCAACAAAATACTGCCGCATAACATTAATATATTTTTTATTTTTATCCCCATAATATCACAAAACCTCACAAAAATGTTTGCCAACTAACAACGGCATAACCACGTGTGCCTCAACATCGTTGACAAACTGAATCGGCTTTCGTTGATAAATCATAAGAATGTTGCCGGTAGTTGTGATGTATAATTTATACTCGGATTATTGCGCACGGTTGCCAGTCGGTTGTCCGATTACGAATAACAGCGCACGATGACGATAGTTTAGAGAGGGGGGGGGGGAGAAGCTTTCCGAATCCACGGGGGATTTAAAAAAGTAAAACATAGATATACACGATGCAGGGGGAACAGTGACGAAAGCCGAGAACGATATTGACACAAGCTTCAGTTTAATTTCTCCGCCGGTAAACATTGGATTCCCATCGCTCGCGAATCCTCCCGTACACTTCTCGTTCCCCTTTTTAACCCCC
>NW_012130079.1:3742723-3748391 GCF_000143395.1 Atta cephalotes | reverse complement strand
AGAGAGAGAGAGAGAGCGTCCGAGCATGTGCATGCATTACGTCGAATGCACTCCTAGATCCCGACCGAATAAATGCAAAGAATATGAAACTCAGTCAGAATTTTAATTAAATTACTTTTCTCAAACATTTTTAACGATTTGACGTTAATTTATAATAAATCCGCCAGCAGTTTGCGTGTACTTGATAAAAAATTTTTCTCGTCATAAAACTTCTAGCTAGAGATAAGAATTGCTATAGTCACGGTTATCACAAATTTTAAAATACTTACTCCTAAAATTCATAATTTTTCGTTCATTTCAAAATTTAATAATTTTCCTTGACGTTTTCAATATTTTGAAATTTTTTGTATTTTTTCCAGATTTGGAAACTAAATATTTGAGACAGTAATTTAACACAGCAATGTTAATTAATGATAACACAGCTTGCATTTACTTGCCAAGTTGGTAGTATTCCAAAACTGTGTAAGTGTGACGTACGCATATTAAATTCCTTTAAAGCCAAGAATTTTAATTTTCCAAAAAATTTTGCAAAATTCTCTCACTTCTCCCTGATTTCTCTAATTATTTTTAATTTCCTTCAATTCTCTTCCCTTAATAATCCTGGTTGCACATAACAAAGTATAAAAGTAATAAAAATCTAGTTTGAGAAAATTTTTACAAAGGCAGAATATAGGAGAAAAAGACGTAGGGTCCGCGTAATCGAAACGACTGCTCTGTCGATGCACGTGTACGCTTGACGTAGCATATCCGCGCTTGCATTTGAGAGCAGGATCGTGTTTGAGGTTTCGAGTTGATCAAAAGATCTCCGTTCTCCTGTGTACGATGTGGCGCGCACAAAAATAGCAACAACTATTCTATTACAGGTTACATATGAGCACAGCTGGGGCCGAATGTACAACATATCTCGGAAGGAGGAACGTGGCGCGCTGGATTTTAACGGCGCCGGCGTGTTTGTCATTTTCGCAAACATATATCACTTGTCGGAAGCTCCATCCCGTTGTTCGACAGCAACGATTTTAAAAGCACTGCGAAATTTATTATTCTTGACTAAATTCTCTAATGTTCGTAGGGACTTCAATTTCTAATATTTCGAAATAAGTATTTGCGATCTGTTAGTAATTGTAAAATGATATATTGAGAATACGAACGTTGATTAATCGCATGAGATAACATCAATTAATACCAACAAATTGTTTGGAAATTATGTCCCATTAAATAGCAAATAATATATACAATATTATGATAGTTAGATATATATATTGTGGAAACAAAAGTTCGTAGTTCGTGCGTTATATTTGTGTTATGCCTGTATGTTTTTTTTAACAAATTTGGCAATTATACTTCAATAGAACAAATTTTCAGCTTTGAATCTATTTTCTGAATTGCGATGACTTTTAACGAAATTATGAGCAAAAGTCAAAATGCTCCTTTTATCTAATCCATGATAATTCAGTAATAAAAAATCTTAAAAACAAATGATTTTGTAGGAAAAGCTTTAAATTTTCACGTTAAAAAATCAAAAATTTTGCAAATTTTTTTTATGGATACAGACTCACAAAGTGAGAAGAAAATTTCTCATTTTGCCAGTTCGTAGTTTTCCATATGTAAAAATTACCCAAACTCATAGAAACTAAAAAAAAAACATAGTAAACTTTCGAAAGTAGAGATTTTTAGCTTTAAAATCTTTTTTAAATTAAAATTCCGTTTATTTTTAACGAAGTTATAGCTAGTTAAATTTTGAAGCGCTATGAACATTTGTTCCGACCTAATATAACACGGAAAAGAATTATAAAACTATCTAAAATATATATTTGTATTCAATCCCTGGCGCGTGCGATGAATTTTTTACGGTGTTTGCCATGAGCCAACTTTTTATTGAAATCGATATCGACTATATCGAAATTTCTGAAATATCCCGAAAACATTTGATAAAAGTTGAAAGTCACATATACCGTATTATCATGCATACATTGTGGCTGCATCTTCGACCATCAACTAAACTAGACTCATTTCATTTCATCGTCTTCCTTTATAGAGATACTTGCATCTGATCAAATCGAAACGCTCAGAACTGAGCCTGATGCCTTTCTATTTCGTGCGTAATTTATCGATCGCCTTGAGAAACTTGATTACATAAACGTGCGTTCGCATATTGCACCAAGCAAAACAAACATCCAAGAAAATGCCCGCGATCGGGCCATCGAATTTGAAACTTCAAAGCACTTTTACTTTTATTTTCAATGAGCGCGAGCACGATTTCATTGACCTTTCATGACGTTTTCCGCCTAAAATATTTTTAACTTCATAAAAGTGGAATTATTTAACTTTCTTTAATTCGACCGGACAGCTTCACATCATTTGCGAGTCGGCACATTTATCGGTTATTCGTATTCGTTTTACGTACCCGTAGTGGGTGTATCATTAATTACGCGCTGGCGGATATAATCTGCCGTTGGCGTTGAAATTTTCAGGCATTAAAACCAATTACGATGATCGTGCAGTAACCTCCTGCGGCTGAATAATGAATCGCGAACGACGACGTCGATCATACAGGATCAATTGGGCGTCCAATCGATCGCTCGCGCGCCCTGATCAATTATACCGCCGCCGCCGCCACGGACGATCCATCCATCCATCGCGTGGTACACGCTTCGCTACTGGAACGGATGCCAGCACTTCGCCGAATTATATATGCAGGATATAATAAGCTAGCGGTCCTCGAGATATCGGCGAGTTATGGGCCATCCTAATGGTCTGTAGTGTTTGATTTACAGCGTGGGATACGTGCGGCACTACCAAATGCATTTCCGTAGACGTGCACGCGAGCAATAAAGCGTGACTGCCAGCTTTAGAGAAAGACAGACAAACAGAAAGAGAGAGAGAGAGAGAAAGAGAGAGAATAGCCGCGCATCTTTCACGGCAATAGATCTCTCATCGCTCCTCTTTCTGATTACTACCATCTGGCAGCCGACCTTGTCTGAATATCGCCCTTCACATGAAGAAGACGCCATAAACTATCGCGAGGATGAATTTATTTCCATTAAATGGAAAAAATTGCTTATACACAAAGTAAATCTTCCGAGTATGTATATTTAACGAGCAACACTACACTATAAAATATATTGAACATAAAACCATCATTATCAGATGTGCAATATAGCTTTTTTTAATAAGGTTGTAGATAATATGCACAGTATCTTCTGTCAGTGTATGATACTTTAATAGAAAATTCAGACATTGACTGAAAATAAAAATCGTATATTGTATCACACAAATACTGATCTGATAATGATATTTATGTAAATAAAAATATTAATTCAAAATACTATTTGTATTAATACTTTGTACAAATTAATAATTTAGTATTTTGAATTAATATTTAATTAATTTAGTATTTTAATAATTTAATAATTTAGTATTTTGAATTAATATACAAATTAATATTAATTCAAAATACTAAAGTACTGTAGGATACCTTATATAGTATATTTACAGTTGCGAATTTTTACATCCTTTCAGACAATTGTTTAAAGATCTTCTGTAATATAATTAATTTTTTATTTAGTGTTAATAATTGCAATTATTAATTAAATCGTTAAATATATTTAGATATCATATAAATAAACTATAAGGATAAGAACGTCGTTTTATTTTTTATAAAACTCATTTGTTACTGAAATGGTTGCACCTTCTGCGAATGATATTCGAAAATATCCCTCCCCCTTTGCCCCGCGGAAGACTCGCCGGAAGATATCCTTCCTCAGTATTTATGGAGCAATATGGCTCGTACAACGAACTATACGCGCGGGAGGGTGTACATCATCGCACGGACGGTACACGTTCGCGTTTCGTAATTGTGCAACGGGCAGATAAACTGGCGGGTAAGTAGCTTCCGCGAAATGAGTTATGCACATCTTTGAGTTTACTCACAGCGCGAGAGAAAGACTTTTTTTTACCTTTGTGCTAATCTAAATTTATGAATTCCATCGTTTACCTCGCACCACGAAAACGTATGAAACGTATGAAAAATATAATTTATCGTGAATTAAACAAAAGAACAATCTAAATTAACCGAATGCGATTAGCTCTATTTGATGAAGCAAACAAATTTTTCTTTTGAGCTTTTAAAACGCATGATATTCTGTATCAGTAAAATAAAAATATGACAAAATACACACGATAACATAAATCGAGAAAAAATAGGAGAATATTTTAAAAGCAGAGAAAATTATTTTTATAATAAAAGAAAATTTTTAAAAATAGAATGTATTTCCTTTTCGCGTGACAGCTCAATACAGAAATCCGCATATCGAAATCGTATCAAATATACACGACACATCCAAAAGCTGAAAATGCATGAAACTTGAGTAAACTCAACGCAGCCGTATATTCCTAGAATAAACATTGCCATGTATTACAACGGAATTCCATTTCGGATTTATAATCCTCGATCGAAGGGTGACTTTAGCGTGGCCGACGTCGAGAGACAACGGCAAGTCGATCCGATTGCAAAAGACTAAATGAACTAACTCGTCGGCTTCGATAAACATCCGGCGACGTCGTCGGGCGTGTATTACCACTCCGGCTTCTTCGTGAAGCGTGCATGAGACTAAGAGCGTGCAGAAATATCGGGAGAATACTCCGGGGAACGGAAACAGAAGAGAAGAAGTTAAGAATGAGACGGACGGAAGTAAATCTCTCGCCCAGCTGCCGGCGCTGTAGAGTTCTCTCCCTTTCCACTCTCTATCTTTCGACTCTCGGATTCCGCGAGGAGTTTAATATAATGGCTAATATTATCGGGAGGATCCGTACAATGCAAACAATTTGAACCTGCCCGCTCTCGACATGAGAGAGAAAAAGAGAGAGAGAAAGAGAGAGAATAAAAGAGAGAGGTTGAGCGCGCGATAAGACGAGCAATGAACAGAAAATAGTGCACCAGCCTGCCCGAGGAAACTGCGAGCCTCAGTCGACTAAATACGACGGACATCGATAATCGATACCGCACAATGGTCCACGGAAAACGTACTTTGGTCGAGAGGGCGCGTAATATCCCCGCATCACGTATAGTATATATACGCGTCTCCGCGCGATCGCCATTTCCTCGACGCGATTCACCGATCATTGGCGCAATTTCATTATTCTCTCTTGACGGGCCGATTCTTGGCGATTCGTATCAATTCAATCAAAACAGACTCGCCAAAATGGTGATGTCAAATATTTTAGTTTCTTATTATGTAAGTTCAATTAAAATTAAGATTTAATATTACATTAATTATTATTGGAAGTATAAATAAGAAATTGTGCTGATTTTTCTTGTCTTTCTATAACTTCCACTTTCATTAAATAGTAACACAATATGTAACATTGCTTGTGTTTTTACCGTCGTAATTAAAAATAAGATTCTTTCATTTCGTATAAAAAATAAACTATTCGCAGCAAGATTTTCAATTTAATGGACTGCCATTAGATAGCTTCGTCATCGCGTGAGTAGGTCGTGGTTGATTCTCTGTGATTTTAATAGCTACGGACGAACACGAGTACAAAACGGCGAAGGAAAGGGGAAATAGAGAGAGAGAGAGAGAGAGAGAGAGAGAGAGAGAGAGAGAGAGAGAGAGAGAGAGAGAGAGAGAGAGAGAGAGAGAGAGAGAGAGAGAGAGAGAGAGTAGAG
>NW_012130079.1:3724712-3742703 GCF_000143395.1 Atta cephalotes | reverse complement strand
GAGAGAGAGAGAGAGCCTGGCCTTTATTAGACGGCGGGTGGCAGCGGGACAGAAACACGTGGCCGATTTCGAACTGAATGTTGTCCGGCGCGAGAACAGCTCGCGAGAATAGATCCTCTCGCTAGTATTATTTTCCGCAACTGGGTTAATTCTCCTCCCTTGCTCTCCTCCCTTTGTTCCCTTTATAGGCGCTGCCGTCGCTACCGACACTGACAATGGCAGTATAACACATTATCTACTCTTTAATTGCATTTTTATTGGCCGCACACCGGCACGAATAAATCGCCTTCGCTTCGACTCTGAGAGCCGCGAAGAGCTTGACAGCTCGCGCTGATTAATGCCTGGCTAAAGGCTCCTTCCTTTTAATCCACGAGTGTCGTAATATACCTCGAGATTACGCCGCGCACTCGGGAACGAGGTGGAACGATATTTTAACGCGGTCCTAAAGTTCATTCTTAATAGAGCCTCGGATCTCTTTTCTTTTTTAGCTTCGTACTTAGCATAATTGATCTGAAAACTACGCTCGTATTACTTGAATTCTATTCATATCTATTGTACCAATGTCTGTATTACATCAGGAATTAGAATGATTCAAAAACATTCGGAGAGAGAGAGGGAGAGAGAGAGAGAGAGAGAGAGAGAGAACGTAAAAAATCTAATCTTACACACATACATTTCAGTATCTGTTGAAGGCATTGTAATAACATGTTCTGTGTTAATTAATGTAATATTAATGTAATACTGTAATGTAAAGTTAGTACTTCTTCAAAGAAGTTTTAATTAATAATTAGTAAAAAAAATATACCTGCCTTTTTATGAATGTTTTCTTATTTTCTCATTTTAATGTTAAAATAAAATTTTGAGAGGTATGGATAAATAAGTGAGTCAAGGATAGTTTTTTTTCGTAAATAAAGTCCCTTTCTTGGCTATTGTAAACACTGAAAGGAAATAAATTATTATCATTATTGAAATAAAATTTTTTTATTTAAAAAGCAAGTAGAAAATTATACTAAACTGATGATTAACTGTTAGAGTATCTAGTCATACTAAGAAAGTGAACGATATTTTATATAATATCCGCGCCATATTCCGCTTTATTAAACGATCGTCCGTTATTTCATTTATTCAAGGAATTGTTGCCGCTGGTTGTTTATCAAGAAAGGAATATTATCTTCCTTGAGTTGCTGTATTCACTGCTTACACCGTGTAACACGGAAGGTTGTTAAACGCTATCACGGGTAAAACATACTTTGCGTCACGAGCATCTGTACTCGACCTCCATCCGCGTTATCAAGAACCGAAAATATAATTTTCTTCTTACTCCATCCATCTGAAATAGAAGTAAAACTTCCAAGAAAACCGTCGATCATTAAATCATCATTATGATTCGAGGTGCGATAAACTCTTTTTCTAAAACTAATTTAATAAGCATGAAATTTTCGTATTTTTCTAAATTTTACGTCTAACACTTTTTCTAAATTATTACATCTAATATAATGAGCTTCCCTTAATATCGCGAGAAATTTTGCTTGAGCAACAGCTTGTTTTTACATCCACGTATCTCGAGCCATAAATTCGCGCATACCTAATTCCGTTCGTTGATTCAACCTTTTGCTACGGAATAATTTTTGCATGTAAATAGCGTGGCGAATATATATTCGTCGAACGCCTTCGCCGGGCTGCAAATAAACGTGGCGCAGGTTTCTCGCGGGTGATTTTCATTTTTCCACTCTGTATTCGTTACACATCACGTCTGTTAACATTACGAGCAATGGGCGCCGATTAATCGATAACGCATTAAATTGTGCGTCAGTACATACGCGATTATCGCGTGCTTTGCGAGCAATACGAAAATGAAAAGCAAAAAAAGCTTGAACGCGATGAAGCAAGGCATGTACTATCCCGCTATTGCTGTTTCATGAAGGATGCTATGATATAGGATATACCTAAGGTTGAGGAAATCCTTCCCGAATTGCACTGCGCCATTGTTGGCGGCTCGGACAATGGAACGGGCAATGAAATTCTGAAAAACTCAGCAGACGAAGCTTTCGTCCAATGCCGGACCGGAACGGATTGAGGAAGTTTTCCCTCTTCTTTCGTCAACTGTCTGTAGCCGCGGGCAATTATACTTTTATGTATACGTGCGCGCGTGTTTGTGAAACGTTCGAAACCGACCACGGTCCAGATAACTCGTTTCTTCCCCTCTACCCATCTGTTAGCTTCTCAATCCACAAAGATCCTCTACTACGATTCCTCCTTCTCGATATTTCGCTGAGCGGTCATAAAATAATTGGCTGGACTTCTTTCACATCTACGCATTCAACAGTCCGATACCTGACATTCAATCTTCCCCTTTATTTTACCGCGAATTACACGTCGCGGTTAAACACAAGAGCGACAACGATGTTGTTTCAGCATCACGAAATACGTTTTGTTTAACGACTTCGTATAAGTAATTTAACGACGACGCTAATAAATCGTGGAAGCGTACGAGATTAACAGAGAAAGCGATAATTACAACTCCGATAATTCAGCGAGTGGAGCTAGTCACATTTCAGAATAGTCAAAATAAATTAATTACAACTGTCTAGACCAAAGTACAAATAGCAATAATGATATTTGTTCCGTTTGCAGCGCATTAATCGTCGTACAGTCATCGCATAATTAATAACGACATATTAATGTTAATCAATGAGTATGTCACTCACGTGGTATGAGGTTACAAATCATGTTACATAAACGCTATGGTAATGCTAATGTACAAAATATTTATGGTTGTAAAGAATTGATTGCAAATTTAGTCAGTAAAACTTATTGTTTATTTCTCTGTAAATCGGAATCAATAGATAATCAATGACATCAGAGTCATCTAAGTATGTCAATGAGATAATCAGTGAATAAAACATGGAATTCCTAATTTAGCTAACTTTGATTTAGTATAAATTCAATGTATGGTATTGGAAGATTGGAACTCAAGTGCAAATATCGGAATTTGAATTATATAATGCTCAAATTTTCTTTCCTTTTTAGTGGAATTTCACTGATTATCCAGTATCAAGTATGCATGATTAATGAAATTCCACTAAATCCACTGATTTAGATTTAGAAAATAATAATGTTTAACTATCCTTCTTATCATGTGCAACTTTTATGTTAAAAAAAAAATACGCTATTAATAGAAAGGAGAACACAAAGTTATTATAATGTCGATCGAACATCGTGAAAATAGATTTCCGCTAGCCATATTTCTACATATCGCATATCAAGCATAGTTTGACTTAAAATAAACATTCGCTCAAACGCGATTCGGTGAACGTATCTCAGCGCCAATAAACCATTGCAGATAAAGATAGAACATTTAAGAGGAAGTCATTCTATTGTCCTAACCGGTCATTTCCTTTCCTTCGTTCTAGGTGACGTAAATCCGCGATTCGCCGTGATTTTCGAGGGAATTTCGCTGAGCGGGATAACAATGGTAGTATACCTTTCTCCGAAAGTTTCAAGAGTATTTCTGCCGAACAGAAAAGCGTAAAAAGAAAGTGAAAAGTATATATATATATATTAGATATCTCACACGCAGAAGTGACGCAGCTGAGAACTAAAAGAAATTTTTATTAAATAAAAATTTTACTGAATATTGTTTTTCCCAGAATTATTAATTTTAATATTACGTACATTACGTATTAAAAGTGAATAATTTGGTTCGTTACTCCGCAGTCTAAAGTTTTAACTTGTTAAAATCACCTGTATAATAGAAAGATTAATACAAAAAACCTCCATTAATATATAAAAGATATAAAAGATATTTTCAATTAATTACAGAGAAACTATGTGAAACCATATGGAAATGAAAATATTCTGTTTATATGTATAGATGCAAGTAATAAAAAAGAGAACAATAGGGAAAAGCGAATAAGGTGAAATAAGAGAAAATTCAATCTTTCAGTTAAAGAAAAGTTAAAACGATCTTCGGCTTATCGGGAAGTTGCAACGCGTACGACATTGCTCCGAAACGGATTTCGGTCCCCGGACATATTTAATTCCACCCACTCTAAAAGCAATGCACTTTCGTAAATTATCAGCGTTAAAGTCGAAGTAAGTTTCTCGTAGAATGCATAAGACCAGGTCACGGAATGTAAATCGCATTGGATGATCGCTGCATCAATCAAATGCAGTTCAATCGTTCGTTTATCATGTTGCTGCTATTAAGTTAATGAAATCCGTTGTTATTCAAACATCGTCATCCAAGAAAAAAATGTAGGAAAAAATGTAAAAGAAAGAAAAAAAGATTTCACCTACAAACAAATTTCAAACTCCAAAAATTTTAAGGAGAAAACGATTGTTGTTTTTGAAAGTACAATATTTTCATGCCGCTAATATAAATGAAAAATTGTAAATATAACAATTGTAAATATTTCAAGTCAATTTCCACTTAACAAAAATTTACTTCCGCACTTTTGATTCTTAAAAGCGCTTTCTCACAAAATATATATAATTTTTTTTTTTTTTCGATCAATTCCAACGCATATTGTGGCTCGATGCTGAGTCACAAACGCCCTTGGCGATTGCTGAATCGTACTTTTCAGACTGTACGAAATCAAGTTTCGTCTCAGCAGGCTCCAAATATTCCACCAGCATCGCGGCTACAAGAATGACGGCAATTCGCGAGCGGGCTTTATGGCCGAATGATCCCCGAATGGAAACTTTCAAATGCAATAATAATTCTCGTGGGAGCGTTAAAGGTATATAATGCTACAAAGCCAGTACGTGTACATAATGCGGTATGTAGTCTATTATCCAGTGTCACGGCCTATCGTACCGGCGCAGCGCGGCGCTCTCGGTATCTCTATACGTGACCGAAATATCATCGATACTCCTCCACATCGTTGATTCCTCGACCTTTTCTCACTTTCTTACACCGCATTTCCGTGTCACGGTGAATCGAGCCAATGGATTGCTCCGATCCGTCGATGCGTGCGTCTCTCGCCATTCATAACGACTTGCTGGATGACAGGCTGGATGACGATGATAAATCAGATGGTTAACACGCTTGTTGCACTTTAACACGCCGATGAGCAATGAAAGAGTGATCGATATGATATTGTTTTATTCGTTTGAACAAACTAATCACGTAATTTTCCAGTGTATATTGTACAAATACGTATGTGTGAATAAAATCATCTATTAAATATTACACTGACCTTAACTTTTATTGCTAATATTAAATCGCAAACTATGCGATAAATATTTTTTTAACAAGTTACCCCAAAATAGAAAATATTAACAATTAAATCTTCACCTATTTATAAAATATAAAATAAAGACTGAAAGAGTGTATTTCATAATGCAAATTAACATTGCATAAATAAATTAAAAATCAATTGTATGAAAATAATTTAAAATATGAACTGAAATATCACCGCCTGAGGACCGATGTAAACTCGCGGACTTCACATTTCGTCGGGCTAAGTAACGCCTATGGAAACTGTCGCATGAATGATACATGAACGAGCCTCAGGGATCGTCTCGCATACTATTACTAGCGGTAAAGAGTCCCTTAGAAAATCTCTCGAACGGGAATATTTAGTTCGCGTTTGCATAACATTCGTACGTATGTTTCGGCAAAGACAATTGCTCCAAAAAAAAATAAGAGAAAAAAAATTCGTATTTTACTATCGTAATTATATTTTTGAAGAAAAAAAGGAAAGAAGAAGAATGGGATTATTATATTTACAGGCAAATGCTTAGATTAAAACTCTAAGACCGATATTCATAGTTGGTTCTTATATTCAAGACCGTCTTAAGTACAGTCTTAAAATGTCGTAAACCCATCACAAAGCCGTATTAGCATCCTTAAGATACTTAAGACAGTCTCTCTTGAAATAAAAACAGATTATGAATACTGGCCTAAAACTCGAAATAATAATTCAAACAGCACTTACATAAAATAAGCGCGTAAATTCTTTACATTTGTTGAACAATTATATCGTACTATTAACGAAGTGTCGATAAAAATACTATCACCTTTTTCACAATTTTTCTGTATTCTATATATATTGAAAAATCCATCATTCCACAATATCGAAATATAAGCAAATTAATCATTATATGACGTTTGTAAAGATTTTATTGTCGCGTTCCATTTCGAAGATTGGATAAAGAAAAAAAGAATAAGAGAGAGAAAGAGCGAGGAACTTTAATTGATATGTAAATCGCGTTACACGCCATGACTCACACATACACGATGAGACGATACGCATCAATGTAAACAGTTAGATAGGAACAGAATGAGCTTATCGTTTATGCGTACTCGTATTCGTTGGACTTTACCATATATTACCTTCCACACCGATATCAGTCTAAATCGAGTGACTCTCCAGCCACATCGATTTTCACATCGAAATGATTTTCCTTTCAAACGTTCGATGTATCGTCCAAAATGGTTTCTATCGCTTCCGGGCCAACATGCCGCGTTTAATCATACCCTTATAATAATTTATTTCCTCGTTCTTGTTTCTTTTTTCGCAGTTCGCACTATTCTGAATTTTATTTACATGACGCAGAACATTTAAGTAATCAGTGAATAATTTTACGCTTGTTTCTTTATAGTCATGTAAGATCGATCTCAAAATTATCCACTGTAATTATTTACATGCAATTTTTTTACAGTGTGTAAATAATTATACAACTTCTTGCATAAAATTAATACAATTAAATTGTTGCTAAAAAAAACTGAATTATTATAGATTAGAGATTAGAAAAATAAGATATTCTTATAGCAAATTTTAAGATAAAAATCTAAATATAAGAAAGATTAAATATAAGAGTTCATACGAATACAAATAATATACGAACAATCAAAAAAATTATATCATCCAACTTGTCTCTCCGACGAAATACATATTGACACGTTATGTATACGTATGTCTTATCTACACTCATATCGGGTTCGCGTATTCTGACAAAAACGCGCGCTTCCAGCCGTTGGAAACTCGAGAAATGGGATCTCGTACGTAAGTACGAGAAAAGGATGAAAAATGGAAATATGAAAGTCTCCGTTTTCTTCTAACACCCTTTTCTCCTCAGGTTAGAGCTACTTCGCATCCAATTTCGCTTGCTTCTTTGCTCGCGATAGCCAACGAGAGCAACGCCAGACATTTCTGCCAAACATGTATTTCCACGTTTTCGTCGTCGTTACAATAAAGTACGTACAACAAAGTGTGACGATCCGTGATATTCTTGTATGTTCACGATTCTCGAAAAGCGACTAGTTTAGTTAATGGCTGAAGAAAATAGAAGAGCGAACATTTTCTGTAATATAAAACATTGAATTGTATCTCTTATATTATTCCATTATGATTCCAAAAATAATTATTAAAACGTAATAATTAATAAATTAACAATGTAAGTTTCATACATTTTTATATGATTCATTAATTGTATTTACAAAGTGTAAACAGAATTAATGAATCATATAAAGATATTTGGAAGACTTATATTGATTTGTTATTTATTACGCTTTAATTATTATTGTATTACGTTCGAAAACATTATGAAATAACACAAAAGATACAATTTAACGTTTTCTTTTATGCACGTGTTATCAGAATATGTTCATCGATCATTCACTGCAAAGCAAGCAGTGAGAGTAGAATAAAATACATTACGAAGGATTAAAATTTATTGATTGTCAACGGCGGGACAAAAACCTACGTGTGCGTTTACCTTAGTGTGATTGCTGAGGGTAGCTGGGAACGAAATTTGTTTGCCGCGAGCCGGAGTTTCGCCCTGTTGAAACAACGAGAGCAGGTCCAATGAGATCTCAATGAGATTAAAAAGTTGTCAACTGCTTCATCCCGGCTATTCCCCGCTTTCCCTTTATCCCTGGCACGTTCCCGTTTTCGCGCGACTCCCGGGAAACTTTGCTAGTTAGAATTTCTCATAGCACGTTCTAAAAAGAAACCATTTCCCCGTTGCTGCTACCGCATAGAAGTCAAGCTCGAGGAATGCCACCACCTGATAATAGCGCTCGAGACACTGCCTGTTCGCATTTCCCTTCGAATTACCAATGTCTCGGTAGTCTTCGGCTACGAAGAAAGGGAAAAAGAGGGAAATAGGAGACGCAGCGGATATTTCAATTTGTATTTAGCAATCAGCAAAAACAGATAACTATTCTTTAGAATGTTAATGTCATTAAAATAACATTGAAATAACAAAGGTTTAACAAAGGTATGTTTAAGTTAAATCGCGAACAAAAAAAATCGACTAAAATTATCATATAATATTTATATTAACATATAAATATTTATATTAATTACATACATCTTTTAAATATCAAGAATATAAATAACTTACGATTAAAATCAGTCATTGACAAATGTGTCTCAATTTAAATACTTGTTAACAGAGATTTATACTTAATGGAGAAACGCTTTTAACTCGTACTTGCATAATATTATTTATTAATTCGCATAATTCATAAAGCCGGACAATTTCATTAACTCTCTTGAAGTATTTGTGCAAAATGGATGACTCAATTTTAGTCAAACTCATTAAAGAATCTGCCATTAAAATTTCAGAGTTATTAATACGTGAACGCATTTTTACGTTGATATTTTATTTCTCTGCGATATTTACGAGTTTTACATCTGCGTGGTATTTAGCTCAAAGAATATCAAGACACGAGAATTCTTAAATATATCGTGACCTGGTTTCGGGAAGTGGGATTAATCACTTAGCAAATGCACGTACGCCTCGCTGCTCGGTGGGTGGTCCAATCCATCTCGTGAGACTCGCAAGGAGATCGCGAGACCGCGAGACAAACTAAGCGTTGGTAGTGCAAACTGAGGCTGCGGCAACGCCTTTGAAGACGAAACTGAAGTTCTGTTTGCGGACACATTTCCCTATCCGCGTATGTCATGATGTATATTCAAAGCAACGCACATTGACAGTAACTCTTATCTTATCCCCGATCCGCGCATTATCGGTACCAAAAGCCTTGCTCTCCAAATAATTATATATTTAATATTAATTAATTAATGTGCAGCCGCAGGCAATACAGCAGCGCTGTTAGCCTTCGAATCTATATCGCGGACTAAAATTACAATTAGAGCGGTTTGCTCACCAGAAGGATATGGGTCATCGATTATATCTAATATTTTAACTGACAAATATAACAACGTAGAGAGATACTTGGTTAATCCGAGAATTAAATCATAATATTAGAGATTTATTAAACTGATTTAAACTAATAATCAAGATAGAACTAATTATGCGATTATGATTTCGACTAAAACGTTGTTAATGTTAAAATTTCCGCACGCAGTATCAATCTATAAAATAGAACATGAATAACATTATAATAAGGAATTAAATAGATTTGTACGGATAATCACAAGAAAGCTAAGAAAGAATCATTCGTGGTCACACGTATGTATATGCATGTGCATTTCCACGATGTAACGAATAAAAGAAAAGGAGAGAGAATGACTGTGCGATAAAAAATATATTTGTCATTCAGTTTTGCTCTGGTTGACATAGTACGGCGAAAGCTCTTCAGTAAATCCAGCTTAAAGCAGCTGTGTAAACGTTGACCTATATTACAATCACGGCGCCAGGAGCGTCCGCCAGCAGCAACAGCATCACTACTACCACCATCGGCATCAGTATCGCCATCAACGAGCAACATCATTAGGACGAAACTACAAAGTAACCCGATGTAATAGCACACGGGAGAAACGTGTACAGTTCATCCAAGTTTAAATACGTTCAAGTTGGGTGTCACAATTATTTCTTACCGCGACATTCGCTCGACGACCTGGTCGTAAAGAGGATCTTTCAAAGGCCGTTTCTCTTGTATCGGTACCAGTAATCATCCCGCTGCACAAACGAGAAACTCGTGCCCTTAATTAATGCAGAGATTCCGACGTAGTTTGTGGTAGTGACTATCCTTTAACTTTCCAAATAGTGCAAGCTCGCGCGAAAGTTTTTAGTCACTGATTATATTACGAGGTCTTACCGCGGTATTTATGAAAACTGAAGTTAACCCATTGAACGATGTACAAGACATCGATCAAAGAAAGTGTAGTTCTTAAACGTAACATTTTAATAATATAACTTTTTAAACAAATATATTAATATTTTCTTTAAAAAATTTTGAATGTATCTCTTTCAGTAAATGATAATTGAATATTAAATAAATCTCAAATTACATAATTTTGAAAATGTAAATTGTATACTTGAATTTATATGATAGTGATTTTATAATGTATTTTGATATTTCGTTGCATTCCGTAAACTATGATTTATTATAATTTATATCAACGATTGAAGTAACAGAACTTTTCATTTCATTATTTACTTGTTTATTTGTATTCCGTAAAGTAATTAATTCTGCTAATTAATTGTCTTGCGATACACGTGTATCCATCAACATGCACTCTATTTTGTACCAGCACCACGTTTACTTTCACGCACATACACTCGTCATACATCAGAGACATCAGAACGTGCCGTGAGGAGAATCTCGCATGTCGTGAACAAGGGCTTCATTTTATTTCTCTAGGCGGCTTCATCACCGAGATGACTATCGTCTAATCTTCTGATTGTGAGAGAACGACTACACCGCGGAAACGATACGGGATAAGCCGGGCTGGACGTACGTAAAGAAAAATGGTACAACTACTGCGCAAGTAGTCCGCCTCCACGACCATCCTCCTCCTCCAACAGCCCAACCCTCTGGCCCGCTATCTATGGTCCGAGGGTTGGGTGGTAAAAGCGGAGAGACACTTAAAGGATTTACGGGGCTGAGAACTCTAGACTCCGCTCGGATCGGCTCGAGAAGTACGGACGAAACTAAGTGCACGCTTAAGAAGGAAAAAGAAAGTAAACGAGAACGCGACGTATATACTGTCAATTCTCCATCGTCAAGTTAAACTTTCGATATATGTTCCGTAATGTTTGAACGAATGTCAATCTCATCGTGATTCGTTGAGATGATTCGAAAGTATCTAAAACGAAAACTTATATAACTTACAAATAAACATTTTAATTAGATAAAAAATAATTTTTTTTGGCAAAAGAGATAGATATAATTGGAAAAAGTAAACACAAAATATATTTAGGTATTCTAAATCACATCATACACCAGCGGACAAAGTATTTTAGAATACTGGAAAATAAAAAGCTCTAGTATTTACTGATAAAAACCAAATATTTGGATATACAACATACGTGGTAAGTGATGTTATTTCGAAGAAGGAATAATAAAAGCCCGATAAACTGCGGCCTATTGTGCACTAGCTTGACTATCGTTTGAAAAGACGGCCCTTTGCATCAGTGGCATTGTTATGGGCTGTAACACAAAGCTTTCCTTTTCTCTCTCGTGCACCATCCGCTCCTCCCTTCTCATTTCTCGAGACTACCGACAGCTGCCGAAGGGGATAACTCGTTCATGGCAACGACGAAAAGAGCATTATGGGCGGAAATTCTACCGCAATGTAATTTCCCTTAGAAGAAATTACAGAACAAAGCATTAATTCGTTTCGAACCGTACGATAATAGGCAGCCAGTTTGCTGAAATAATTTCGAATTATACGCTGTTGAATTTTAATTTTCAAAATATCTGCAAAACTTTGTTAAAATAAAGAAATGAGTACACTGCGAAAGTCGAGGACGAAATATTTCGTGCACTCCACATGTTTAAGCACAAGTCGAGCGTTGAACGTAAAATCCAGCAATCCCTCCAAAAGTTAGAAGAGAAGTTCGCGCTTTATCTCGCGCGATGCTGAGGAAAACTCATTTCATTGGTTTCGTGAGATGCTGTGAGTGCAGCTAAGTCAGTGCTAACGTAGGAAACTCGGTCGAACGCGGAGCAATGTCTGATTCCTTCTCTTCTCGGCGAATACAACGCAATGCGTTGTGAGCGCGATAAGAGAAGGTCAGAAATCTCTCTTTTCCATTTTCCCTGACTTCGTCGTAACGTAAATAAACGTTTACATTGTACATGTATAACATCGACCGGCGCGGTGGCGAAACAGACGCCAAACAAGCAAATGCGTGGGCGTGGAGAGAAAGGTCTTGCAGCCAAGACAGCCAAAGCCACTTGAGCATTCCGCGTGAAGCCACGTGGCGGTATTTAAGGCCTCGCTAATGCATCCACTTCGTGCAAAATTGTTGGCGCGTTTACTTTACGCCAGTCCAGGATTCTAGAGTTCACCTGCCATCATGTCACACGGAAAAAGGACTAATAAGAAATGAGCGAACGAGTAAACTTACGAGCGAGGAAAGGAACTCAAAGAACTTTTTCGACGGTCCGTTTTTTAACGATATATAGTCCTTACCTCAAAATAGTTGGTTCTCTCAGCTCGGAATAAATTCAAACGATGACGATTTTCATACTAAGAAGCAACATTTTTACAAGTATATCTAACATATCGTATATATTTAACTTTGTAAATTTTATCTTTACATATCAATATAAATTATATTCAAATACACTCTTGTGCAGTAATATCTAATTATTCCTACGCAAATATCAAAAGAAATCGTCATCATGTACAATGTTTTCTGTATACGCTATGCATAACTAAGCAGAATATATAATTATAATTAAATAATGTTAATTTGATATAATTTATGATAAGCGCGAGCGAAAAATATCAACACGCGATCCGTGGTTTCAATTGACACATTAATTAGAGACAAGCAGCGCACGTGTCTCGTTTGCATATCGCTTTTATCGTCTCCGTATGTATTACCGAGACCAGAACAAGGAAGAGGAAGGTTACGAAAGGGTCGCTGGACCAGCAGAAACTTATAGCAAACCTGGTTGGTAGAAACAGGGCTGAATGCTAAGCACGGCCAGTCGGTTACATTTGCTTGCCGCCCGGCTTCTTAATGAAAACCAACGGCATGGAAATGTCAGGTTTGCTTTGCCTTAAAATTGGAGGCACGACTCGCTTAGCACGAGTATTCCCAACGCAAACGGAATGAGGTTCAAATGCACAGCTAATTCGCTATGCTGTTTTACATCTTACATCTTGCCAACGATCAACTCTCGCATATCCTAAGTACATCAACATAAATGAAAATGCATTTACAAAAAATACATTTTTAACTTCACGAAACAATCAGAACTAATTAACACTAGAACCGTTGCCATTTTGGTGCCATTTTAATTCTGATAATCATTTAATTTTTTCTTTTATTAGATATACAATACAAAATATTGAAAATATGTGAATATATTACAATATAAATCATTCTAACAATATAAATAATACAAAAACAATGTTTTACTAATCGAAAATCGGATAGAAAATTATTAAATTTTCAAAAAAACACGTTCAATTGTTGTAAATGGATATCATTGACAATTCTACTGTTAAGATTTAACTAACATTAAATTTTAAAAAGATAGATAAAAGGATATTCTATTTTCGTACTAAGAATTATTGTACTAAGAATTAAAATTATATAAACAGATTTCCCTACATTTCTTCGGTATTTATTGTCACTTTTAATTTGGAGACAGAAACAGAATTTAATCAACTCTGATGAATGTTGACACGAATAGGCTGCAAGCTATAATAGCTTTCGCGATTGTCTACTTCATCGTGACTACTTATAAAGCGATAAGCATCGTCTCGCGAAAAGAACCATACGCTCGTTTACCTTTTAACGATGGCAAGGAGCGCGGATGCAATACCTTGACAGAAAAGTAACCGGAAGGGCTGTGTTGCTCGTTATGTAGCGTCTACGCTTTTACACTTCCTGATACACTCAGCCTTAACTTTTTACTCTCTTCATCGGCCTTTACGGAAAATTAACGATGGCACGGCGCAGAGCGAGGCGCTCGATTAGAGGCTGAATATTTATGTTCGCTCACTTTAAGCCCTCCCCATTTTCTGTAAGAGAAAGTGTTTATCCGCGCCTGTCTCGGCAAAAACGCGATGTCTAATTATTTCTCATTATTCCCTTATTCATGTCAAACTTTATAGTTAACTTTCACTTTTCCAAATAACCGTATCTACGATGATGAAATAAATTGAATGAAATTGATATAGAAAGAAACCAAAAGAAATACGCTTTCATATTGATATCCAATTGGTTGCCAATATGCAGTCAATAGAATGCAAAAGTAAATGTAGAGAAATAAATGCGAAAATATTAAATCAATCTTATTTTATTTTTTAATAAATTCTTATATTTTATTTTTGAATTACAAGTCAGATATAATTACACGAATAAAGGACTGGCAAGTTGTGTTTTATTCAAGTCTTTTTATCATTAAAATAAATTTTTTATTTTATTTTTTTTATTAGTATCTTGCGTGCTTCTAATTTTTCTCAAATATTTATTACATTATCGTACATGAAACGTGTATATTACGTGTATATAACGTGTATAAACGTGTATATTAGGTAAATGTAAGTGAATATTCGATGTATGAAATTCGGACTCGCAGGTTAAGCCTAAATGACTGTGCGAATCAGTCATTCCCATGGGAACATATATCTATCTCTTGCACGTTACAGGCAAGCCTCCCAGCGACCTCGGAATGGTTCACCATGACGTAAAATTCGACGCTAGCGCAGGTGCGTGTCCCACGCGTTATCGACCAGCGATAAACGCCAGACGATACACATTGACGTGATACCGGGGACGGCGGTAAGTCGATCCCCATCGTTGGACGACATGATCAAAATGAATATCCATGTCGATAGTACTCGCACTATATCTTCGAGACTGCTCCCATCTACGACAAATCGCAATGCGATTCGAAAACGATTAACGCTACCTCGAGTCTGCATCTGTCTAGGAGGACGACGACCACAGTTATCCCTTTCTCCCTCATAGAACACAACACTAATGAAACAATTCATGCGAAATTATTTAATTCTTAACACTAGAAGTATATAAATAGAAGTATGTATAAATTACTTCAAAAATAAAAAAAGCGATAAAAAAAACTAAATATTTCATCAATATAAAGAATATAATTGAGAAGTCAAAAAATCCTATCTTTTATACAAGAAATATAAAATTGACCTAAAAAATAAAAACAGTCAATAATGATCGCTTGATACTTCTAGTTAAAAATATCAATAATTTCTGCATAATAAATGCTAAAATTCTGCAAATTTATGTAGCCTTTTAAACTTTATTTTGTTATAATTTTTAATAATTAATACGTTAATCTTCAATATTCTCCCGATGAAAGTTGCGCAAGAATGTTAAATAATCATAAAATTATCATGTCGAATAATTATAAATTAGCGAAAATACATGCTACCATGTTAATACGAGAATTTCGCTT
Organism: Atta cephalotes; assembly: GCF_000143395.1. Lineage (NCBI taxonomy): Eukaryota > Metazoa > Arthropoda > Insecta > Hymenoptera > Formicidae > Atta > Atta cephalotes. Next base: position 3,727,384 of record NW_012130079.1, on the reverse strand, counting down.
GACACGGTGCGAGTCGTAATTCCTCGTGCCAATATACCTACGTGTCCTTTGTATTCTATGGGTGCCCACACTCTCATTCGGTCGGACGTTTCGCGGCGCGATTCAAAGGCGATTAATATTATCCGGAGCTGCCGATACGACTAGCGCTCCATCACGGACGAGGAGAGAAGAAAAGGAAACCGAGGTGGTGGCGGTGAAGGCATCCGCAACTGGCAACGAAACCAATAACTATTAATCGAAGAGCCACCGCACATTCAGCAAAGTCGACGCGATTTAAACGCGCAACAACCCTCAATTATATCCCCCGTACTTCTAGCATGTTGAGGCACGCACGTATTTCAAACGGCGAACACAATTCTAAACGCAAAGTTATGTCTCTCTTTACGACCCTTTCATCTTGCGTCGCTCTTCCCATTAAGTTCCTCGTAATAGCGTGCTGATTTCGCGATGTATCTCTAAGGAAATATATCTTCAGCCCTTCAATTCCAGATATTCCACATATCCTACTCGGAATGTGCGTTAATATTTCAAAGATTAATGTTTATTCATTTGTATATTTATATAGAACCTACATACAGTAATTTCCAGATATATTTTATATCAGTGTGTGTGTGTGTGTGTGTGTGTGTGTGTGTGTGTGTGTGTGTAGTGTGTGTGTGTGTCGTGTGTGTGTGTGTGTGTGTGTGTGTGTTGTAGTATAATAATAATAAACTAAAATAATAATATAATAATATATATGTATATATATATATATATATATATATATATGTGTGTGTTGATATATTAATCGTAAAATAGATTTATATATTCACACATTCGCTAAATTCTTAGCAAAATATGACTATTATATTTTATCAAGAAATAAAATAAATAGATATTCAATGAAAAAAATCTGGTTGCATTAATAATTAGATTCAACTACAAAGGTACAAATCAGACACATTTAAATTTATCAAACATTCTAGTTAAGATAATTAGAAATTCAATTACGATAACCAGAATTCTGATTGATCAGAATGCATTTTGTTCGTACCTTTTGTTGACACAACTAGAAAATCTTTCTCAGTTTTCTACCTTACCATGTAACATGAACGATTTGAAGACCCCAATGATGTTGAAAGAGATCGAAGACCTAAGAAGACGACGTTTAAATGAAATACTCGAACTTGACATTACGGCTTCCAGTTACAGAGTATCTGCTGGTACAAAAGCCACGGAGGAACTAGACTAACTGGTTGACGGGGTTATCAAGAGAACGTAGATAATGTCATCCCATTTGCCGTTTTTAAACTGTCACACGTAACTCGTGTGGCAACTTCAACCGCGTTTCTCTCCTCTTCCTAATCGGTAGACTGGCGATCGCACGTACCGAAATGCGCGACCGGCTCAAAGATATACGACGAACGAATATCCGGAAGAGGCGGTCTGAAATTCTGGACTATGTCCGAGCAACCGCAGAACGAGAGAGAGAGAGAGAGAGAGAGAGAGAGAACGCAAAACGGCTTTCTACCTTAGTAAACGTGCATACATGCACATATGATATATGCGAGGGTGCGATCCAATAAGACTTTAGCTCCTCGATTTCAGATTTTCAAAAAAGTCGATATTCAGAAAAATCTATTAGAATCTCTTTTTTAAAGACTATCATATTAACTCTCAGTAAACACGATTGGGGGGATTATTTGTATCTTACACATTTTTTCTTTGAAATATTAAGAACACTTAGCTAAATAATAATTTCTATTCTTTCCTCTTTTTTTAATACACAACTTTAAAAATTATTAAATGATTTTTACATATACTTTAATAACATCTTTATATAAATACTTTCTAAAGTTGTTAAAGTATATGTAAAACACTAATTAATGATTTATCGCAATGATAATTATTTAATTCGCTTACCGATGCTGCCATGAAGAGAGAAGGGGCGGCTTGGAAAGCAGCAGTTGTGATTTCAATACACGAGCCATAGCCAACTGGTGTTGCCTTCTGACATTCTATAACGACATAAAGCGATAATTTTTCATTAGTAATGCATAATAATATAAAATCAAATTTATCATGCACATGTTCAAAATGAGTTAAAAAATGCGTTATTTTATTCCAAGCTAAAAAATGTTGAGAACATTTTATGGTAAAAGATACTCGCAAGAAAAATTTTCGTGAAAAAAGTGTGGTGAAACGCGAGCGCATATCACGCTGTATCTACATACGTAGCAAATTGAGGAATTCAATTTTATGCGTACGATATTCGACGCCAAGAGTGGTATTTTTGTCTCAGGGACTGTAACACGATTCGCAAGACCGAACAATATAACGCAATAAATGGCGAGAGGCTCCAATTTTTATAAGTGACTTTTATACAACTGCGTCTTGTTCATAAAAAATAACAAATAAAACAAAGGATATAAAAAGAACGTATTTTCGAGGTCTCATCGCTGAGTTATTTACCGACAATTTCGTAATATTGAAAATTGGGATTTTCTGGAATTTCCCCATTTCGGTCACTCGCGAATTACACAACCGTTGTCGTTCGTGGAAATCGATTTCAGGAATTCAGAGACGAATCCGATAAGAAAGAGGGGAAGGAAGAGAGAGAGAAAGAGAGAGAGAGAGAGAGAGAGAGAGAGAGAGAAGAGAGAGCGAATAATCGTATACTAATTAGAAGACAA
>NW_012130079.1:3706986-3724692 GCF_000143395.1 Atta cephalotes | reverse complement strand
GAGAGAGAGAGAGAAGAGAGAGCGAATAATCGTATACTAATTGAAAGCAAATTCTCTCTTACACTCGTAATTGTGCGTTCTAATTTGAAATCACTAAAAACTTCTGGCTGTGGCTCATTCGGACACCCATATAAAGAATGAAAATATTCAGAAAAAAAAACTCCTTCATTTAATGCACGTTTCATAAGAACTATGCTGTACATGCATTCCTGTAATTAAAAGAATTACGCCTTATATCTGTTCAAACGTACGAATATCGCTCAAAATCTCACTGTGACGATAAAACAAAATCGCCGAAATTTTTTGGTCATTCCTTCGCCGTCTGCGCTTGCTGGACTTTATTGGAATTTTATTGGAGATTCCCGTACAGTATATCGATGCGATTTAACGAATATATTGGATAAAGCACAGCGAATATCTCACACGAAATTGTGTGTGATACGTCAAATCTATTTAATGTTTCTGCGAAATACTTCAATATATAAAAAAAAATGTTATAACGCACAGCCTGTTACAAGAAAATAGATTATAAACAAAATAAATCCACATGTGCTGCAGATTATAAATATCAATTATGTAATTTACGTGTTACACATTCGCGTTCTTATACAATAATATCAAAAATATCTTAATCAAATGTGTGAACGAGAGAATATTGAATATTTCAAATATATTTCCATAAGCGCATAATTCGAAAAACAATGTTAAGTATTCAAAAGCGGTTGTCCAAATATTACGCAAATTATAGCTGATAAAATATCCTAAATTTAAATAATAAATTCATAAACATTGTAATAAATTGGCACGTCATATCGACGCAATAATCGTTAATAATATGCATATAATTGAAACACTGATCTCATCCAAATTGAATTCGCATTTTATCGCATCATCAGTAACTGCTTTTCGTTGTCGCTGCGTGCAATGAAAAAGCAGTTATTAATGGCACGGCAGAAAGCATTTTCGGCAGAAAACATCCACAAAAAGATCGCGCCACAAAAAGAAAATCTCGAAACCAACCAATCCAATCGAAGACAACATTTGCGCTCCGCTCTCTTCGCTTTCGCGCCGCCGAACTTGAAGCTTCGCCGTGCTCGGTACAACCCGGCAAATTAACCGAAGTTTCACACGCCCCCGCTAAAACTTGATACCCTGGCATGGCCAATCAAACTTCGAGTTTCGGTAATCCCCGGGCCAAATACTCCCGTTTACACATTACAGGTTATGGTATAAGACGGCCCGTTTCCTCGAGTTTCGCTGCCGCTAATACCCGGAGTTTCGGCCGCAAGTTGTCATCCGGTGGCGGCAGCTGAGTTACAATCGCGAGATTGCTTTTCTTATCGGAAAAAAAGGGATGAATTACAGTACAAAGTACAAATGCTACAAATTCTACATACAACATCAAATAAGATGTTAATTTTTTTCGTACAAATTACATTTGCGCTAATTTATCCGAGTATTCTTGTAGAACCTATCATTCGTTAGTCGAGTTAATTAGTAAGAAACGTGTAAATAAAAGAAAGATAAGGGAAAAGGAGAAGAAGGGTAAAAAAAGAAGAACAGAGAATGCAGCAATCTCTATAAAATTACACGTAGAAGGAAACCGAAGGACCGAGTTCTAGCAAATGAAATTACTTAAAGCAAACGCGTTACTTTTTCAGTGCCACTATCCGATCGCAATGACCACCCCGGTTGGTTACGTTCGATTCGAAAGAGATGCACCGATGTGTTTCATTCCGTTCTTGCCCATAGCTTCCATTGAAATCTCCCAGTCTCCCTCTTTCCGTCGCGCAGTTCCATCCGAACACGGTCACATGCATATGCAAATTTATTCTGCCGATGCATTAGTGAGCACGATAGTTTCACGATTGTATTTACGTGCGTGTGCGTATAAATGCGAATACGTGCGTGCATTTGTACGACGGCACATTGCGTAGCGCGTGTATGCGTGTATGTTGCGGAGAGCCATCGTCCAGGCCGATCGCGACGGAGAGGGTCATAAATTAAATGATGTAAATGCTCTGTCCACCCTCTGTCGTTGCGAGCGGAGACGACACATAGGGCTACCCTTTCGCGTCCATCACCCTCCCGACTGGTTGCTGCTGCCGCCCCTCCACCATCAACCTAGACGATCGTCGCTTTATCCCTTTTGCCTTAACGCTGCATCCTGCCATCTGATTATAATTATCGAGATCTACATTCGGATCCAGTCTCATTCGCGCGAGATGAAAGCGAACGGATGGCAGCGAGAAAATGCCATTGCGTGGCAACTATCTGTTATATTACTTTCGAAACATGTCATATACACACGATGTATATCGCAGTTCACATAATCCGACATCAAAAGAATCATTATGAGCTGATAATTTTATTTTATCTATGCAGGTACCTAGCCCAATACTCATATCAATATCTCATATGATCAACTTTAAATTAATTACGCTGGTAGATATCAAACGAGCAACGGTAAGTATGATTTTTTTGAGTTAAAAAAATTATATTTTCTTATTTTCAACTTGTATGTAAAAATGTAAATTAATCCATTTCTGTGTAATCAATTTCAAAGTAAATAATACGTAATTATTACTTGTTACTATTCCATATTAATGTATTTACAAGGAGAGACTACGCTCTGCTCTTTACCGATTTTAATCAAACTTGCAGCGATGTTAACCTTGACTTAACCGTCCTTGACAATGCCATCCAAAGTGAAACTAATAATAATGAATAATGAAGTGAAATTAATAAAATCAGTAAAGTACATCTTATTAAACTCTATCACTTTTGTTCAAGACATTTTCTCAAAAATACATACTTTCCAAGATATAACTGTTTCCAGATTTTTGAATGCTCATTATTCGGCTTTTAAGGCCCATTAGCGAGAATGATTTTACAGGTGTTCACTTGGTAGGCTCTTACAATATTGCTACAATTTTGATTAAAATCGGTGAAGAGCAGAACGTAGCCTCTCCTTGTTAGTAAATAATAAACTAAATTTGAATCAAGTTTAATATATTTTCTTGAATTGAATTGTTAATTATTTTAATTACAATAAATTAACAATATTGACTAAAAGCAGTGGCTTTTATACTTACAGAAATAATCAATAATAACTCAAACATAATTTGACATTATGCAGTACAAAGAATAAAATATTATTGTTATATTATTTACTTTGATGTGCAATACGATAAAATCCTGCTATATACTATTACTTGTTCGTTATTTTTCCTATCACAAGAAAATTTATTTTTGTTTCTCTTTAACATCTTGGGAAATTCACACGTTTCAGAAACGAATCAGCACTTAACGGAGTTATACGAAATCTACGTTATCTATTTATTCCTCTCAATATCTGGTTCACTGATATTTATCTCCTTTCTTTCTATCTTCGATCGTAATACGGAAGAATAAGTGCCCGACAGATTCCCACCGAGCGATCGATAAGCACAAGCTCTGACCTGATTTTCCCAACGTTAACTCGGCGAGAAGAGAACATCGAATCTCGAAGCCTTCGATCGAGGAGATGGGAAGGATCGGTAGGATCGCTAAGTCCTGCTCTCAATCGGATTCGAATTTGATAGTATTTGAACAGCCCCCAGCATCGCTCTCGTAAATTCGGCACGCCGTTTGTGTATCCCTTCCCCATATTACTCCTAGCTCCCTTCTTCCGCGCGATCCGATATTTGGTTCAGTGCAGATAACCGTTATCGATTGTTGTCGCTCGTTTTCCTAAAGAATGAATCGTTTTCGAATTTGCAATGATCCAGTAACTTATTCTCACAAACGCATTCAAACAGATCCGGATACAAACAAATGTGCTAATCATCAATCGCAAACAATTCCATTAGAATTTCAGAGACACTTGGAAATTTCAGTAGTCTACACATCATTATTTACAAGTATTTGATAATGAAATAAAAATATTAAGAATAATCATGTCCATCAAATTCGGACTGTCATTGTAATCGCATGCATAATATAATCTAACAGAATCTTATTAAAAATAGTTCATTATAAATTATAATGAAAACAATCAAGAGAATTCATCAAAATCAGAGGGAAACACTTTCCTACATTTCCTTGTAAGTACAAACATATTTTTGTGATTAGAGCTCAATAATAAAATAATTTTAATGATGTAAAAAATTAGTTTAAAGAAAAAAAGCAATTTTTTTATGTTCATTCAAAAATGCATAATGAATAATTCGGTTGTCACAATGATTTGCAAGGATTGATTACGCAGTGAATATCGTCCGCCCGAATCGATATTTTCGCAGGTGCATAAAATACATCAAAGTCATTATCCCATTTCGCTCTTATGAAGGTTATTTATCCAATCCGTGCTGCGCTCGTAGCCCTATATCGAGTTCATGCGATATACGTTCGCGATATTCGCGGCCGAGCGCGCTTCCACCCCGAACGTAAAGCCGATGAAAATGCATTGGCCGTAAATAACGTCGGTCGGGTTTCGAAGGCGCGCACCCGCGCTTACAAGGAGATAAAATCAACTTGACCTCGTTCCATCCCCCAGACGTGTTTTCAGCTTCTTGCGCTTCGTGCTGTCCTCGCTCAGTTTCCATTGGCGATGGGATGGAAATCCTCCCCTGCCAATCGGGAGAGGCGATAACCATTAACAAAAATTGAATGCGAGTTGAATCAATAAAGATAATGCAAACACGTGATCGATAATACCGCGAAAGATATTTTGCAACGACTTAATTTCGAAGTATAAGCTTAATTTAAGCTATCTGCACAAGAACATTTGTAACGTGTTAAATATTAATTATAAACTGAAAAGCCTGTATGTAATAGTATGTAATTAAAACTTATATCAACGCACAAAATCATAATATAATGTTACACATTATGTCATAATTTTCATTATGATTATTTTCATTATGATGGGCGTTGATGTAACTTTAGGTAAGTATATTACGGATGTTCTTGTGCAAAGAGCCTTGTGGGTGAATTTAAAAAGAAAAATATCAGAATAGTGCAACTTTCATCCGTTCAGCAACGCGTTCAAGTTTAGCGTTGAAGACTGCGTTCCATTTGACACTCACAGTGCTCTTAGAATAATTTCATCCTCGTCGTTTATCAAATATTAAACAAATAATGTTGGCAAATGCGCCAAACAGAACGCAGCCATAGTTTTCATGGAGTATCTGTTGTCAGAACATTTGAGATTCATTCAATTCATATTTAATCTAATTTCATTCGATTGCATCAACTGCCTGTTACGATTACAACCGCATCGATTGATTTCAACAGCAATCGAGCGAAAAATTCTGATACAGCGCAGTGTTTATGCAATTCTGGATTACACGCTTAATATGCAAAATGTATGTATGCATATACAACGTATCGTAATTATGATGATCAACATGCCGTGCTTTCCATATCAATATGAGTGCAATTATATGCCTATACATTTTGCATATATACAGAAATGGTTAACATTGGTCGAACAAAAATGATATAAATCTTAAAAATTATTAAATCTTAAAAAATGATTTTATCTTTAAAATATTATCATTCATCAAAATATATTAATCCACATATAAAAATTAATAAAGTATCAATATGATATATAAACTATCTGATAATAAGACACATATATGTACAATTTTTTAAAATTTAATCCACTTTAATGTAAATTAAATCTAAAATTATATATTGCATTAATGTGTGTGCGCGCGTGTGTATGTGTGTGCGCGCGCGCGCGCGTGTGTGTATACCATAGTCAAGTCCCACAGCAATATCGTATTATAATATAAAAGTCCTATAAATCGTAAATTCGATAATCTAATTTCCCGAGGTAGATAGTTACGTAAGTTTTGAGACCGATTTCCTGTGGCTTCTATAATATTCAACTTTCCGCACTCGTCGTTTCCACTTCCGAAAATTTTGATGGAGATTTTAATTGAATAAGAGGAAGCAAGAGGCGAATGCAGAAACAAAACGAGTGCTTTTATTGCGATGGCTGTTGAATATTCAAAACGATAAGGGAATGTTCGTTGTCTCGTAACGAACTGCACATGCAGTATACTTACAAAAAAAGAGATAAACATCGACATTATTGAATAAATGCATTTGCATTCTGACTGCGTTACTCTCGATTGTATTTAATTTTGACCTATCACATCTTCTAAAGAGAAACTACGTATGACAAAGGTTTAACTTGATTGTTATTGTGTGTTTCCTCTTGTATTTATACGTATCAGTGCAAGATCAGATATGTAGATACATATACGAGACGGAAGTTTAATTTAACCACAGGAGACCCACTAAGGTCTCGTCCAGAACTGTTTTGTATATATAAGGTAGAATCGGGACAGTTAAATTAAACTTACACAAGTAACGGTATTATCTCTCTTGCAGCTATTCCCTCCCCTTACAAAAGCAGTTCTTGCATTTACATGACCAACCGACGAGTCTCGCCCGTTAGAGAGATTCAAAATGGCTTTCTCCAGGATATTCCGTAACTGCCGCGTTAACGGGATACCGGTCAAAATTAAGTTTCGCAGTGCGCCGACGTTAATTCGTCGAGACATTACAGGATAAGTTAACAGGCTTTTACACCGGTAACGTAGTTACGCTTCGTTACGGAAAACTCAATCAGGGGACACGAAATATTTAAACCGATAATCGTTCGACGTTCCTCGCCTGTGCCTGCAGCCATAATGTTATCTCGTTGATGTAAGCATATCTGAAAAGCGACGAGATACCTATTATGACTATAACTTCGTCAAACAACGGAGTCGGTAAAAAAAAATTGCTTACAATCTCGTTAGATTTCTATTGTTAATTTAATATACGAACGAATTGTAAAGCTTTGGATAAAAATTTGTTTAATATTATTTCTGACACACATTTTAGATATCAAAGAAGCAATGAGATTGATAACACAATTCTTTGAGTTAATTTTGTTATCTTTAATATACATATATGTTAAAATCAATCCATTTGATTGGTTTGTTTCATAGCAGATGATATTCATATTAACGTATTTAATAAATAATAAACTAAACATTTTCTCGAGTTAAAATGTTTAACTCCATTGTTTTAGTTAAATTAACGACATATTGAGTAAAAACAGGGTGACTAATAGAAATGATTGAAAATAACTCAAATTGGGAATAATGTAACATTATAAATAAACGGTATGTAGCGATCATTAATGCGCTTATTCATTACAGAACTTATCACGATACTTCTTCATTACGGAATTATGAGAGCCATTTCATAGTTAATCTGGAAATAATCCAAACAATCCATCTTTTATTATAAAAATTTGCAGAGCCATTTCTGCGTTACCAACTTCTATACCATCGTAAAGCATAGGAATGCAGCTGCACTTCACCTGTTTAAATGAAAGATATACCGTTTTTACAATGCTTATATCTCGTATTTATCTTGTCTAGCCCTTTTTTCTCGGTGTATAAAATTTTTATATCATTTCCCATTTGTAACTTAAATTTATATAGCGGAATTTGGTCGATTGCTAGTTAAAGTGCCGAAGACAACTAAACTAATTCAAGCGTAACATTTTACGTTTAAAAGGCAACACCCGCCGGCTGAATCTCTCTTCAACTCCGCGTTATTATTCTTTACGTCATAAAGCGTATGGTCATGCTTGCGGGGAAGTATGAGGCACGTATTTCTGCAAAATGTCAGGTACACGTCAGAACGTAGTCTCTGTCTCGTATGTGTTATTCTTTCTACATTCTTTTCGGGTAGTTAAAGTTTTAATCACGCATGGTAAATAACGTTTCGCTGCAAGAAAGAAATTGCTCTGAAATAAATTTAACATTCTACATTTTTACGTAAAAATATATAATGTTCAACTTTCGTTTTATAAAATAATTCGCGATCAAATTATTTAAAATAATAAGAGCAACGTTACAAATTATGAAAAGTCTATATATGCGATAAAATGTCTAAAAAATATATATATAATATATAGGTATCCTAAATAATAGAATAAAAAAAAAACGAAATCATTCCTCGCACTTCAATTATACTTGATGCATGTTTCACTGAAAAAAAAAAGAATTTGGTAATATTTATCAAATGTTGAGTGAAATAATTTCAATTAAATGTTTGGTTAATATAATCAAAAATAATTTTACTTTGCTAAATATTTAATAATTATTATTATACTAAATGTGACTTATATTATTGTATTTGATAATACTTATTAAACATTCAGAAAAGTAAAATTATTTTCAGTTATATTGTATAAACTTAACATGTAAAATTATTTCACTCAATATTTGGTAGCTATTATTCTTTTTTCAGTGTTGATTCCTATCATTATCAATGATACAATAAGATTATGATTTAAAGTGCGATTGCACGCTTCGCTCGCCGAAAATCCAATCGAGGATAAAGCATTGAGAAAATGAGAAGAGAAAAGAGATAGAGACGTTATTCCGTACTTCGATCAAGTTAAAATATCCCCGCAAATATAATCCGAGTTCTATCTCTATATTTCTATCTGACTCGAAGTATGAGAACACGCGAAAATGAAGGTAAGAGAGAGAAAGAGAGAGAGAGAGAGAGAGAGAGAGAGAGAGAGAAAAAGAGAAGAATACTAAGCTCGAGAAAAAGGTAGAAGAATGGGCCAACCATCTGCTTACGTATTCGATCACGTAAGTACACACGGGAGCAGAAAGGAAAAGAAAAGTCGGCTCTCGAACCACCGCGATCGGGAATAAACGGTAGTGTCTCGAAGCAGCGGCGTTCCTCGCGCCCCACGAGAATATTGCGATATTGCTCGCGTTAACCGGTAACGCAGATCCAGCTTCAAAATCCCGGACTGTAAGGCGGTGTGCCGGCGCGTCCGGAATCTTAAACACCTTGACGCAGCCCTCGAATCGCCAATGCAACGGCAACAGCCGTGCCATATCGAATAATATAGATGCTTACAGTTCCGACACGGTGCTTTCCAGTTTCACGCTTGTTTTTGCATAAATATTTTGTATTTAAAATTGTCTTAACAAAGGGATGTCAATGAACTTATAATTTTTAATAACTGCGCGCGCGCTCTAAAAAAACGTATGGGTGTAAATTAAACATTATATATGGTGTCTACATAATTCTCACCATTTATATCAATACTAACATGATGTGGATTTAATATCAAGGGTATTATGTCTACACACCAATATTAACATCAATGTGGTAAAAATTATATAGACATCGCATGTGATGTTAAATCCACATTCATATTTCTCAGACACACATTGTGAGGATTTTTCTCCAAACTGCAGAAATGTAGATGCATATATAGATGCGCCTATAAGCAAATTAAATCTTATACAGTAAAATCTAATCTAAATTAATTAAAAACCTGATGTTAAAAATTAATAGAAAAAGAATTTCTATTTAATTCATGTTTTTAATGTTCTAATTTAATTTTAATATAGCATAGTATTATATATATATAAAAGGATTTTTGATATCTAGGCTTCAGAAATGTAGATGCATCGTGACTGCAAATTAAATCTTATAATAATACATAATCAGAATTAATTAAAATTTATTATTAAAAATTATGAAAAAAAGAAATTTCTATTATTTAATTTTATGTTTATAATATTTTAACTTTTAGCATAGCTTAACGTAGATAATCGTGCACGAATTAAATGCAATGTAGGTTGTTAATGCCGTTAGAAGAGAAGCTATTCTGATTATACACAGGCATGCTCTCCATACAATTATAACTATCATAGCTGCATTTACCGTACTTTAACGATGATACAAGCGATACACAGGCATTGCGTACAAATACGTTTTCTGCCATCATCATCAAACGATCACTATGACTGGCAGATAAATATTATTGGAAGCTAACAAGGTTCTGCAGCAGGTAAAATGCAAAGTGACAGGCGCGATTTCTCCGTTTTCAATTCTGCCACTCTCCCCCGTTTTTCTTGTCTCTTTTTCTCTCCCCCAAACGTGTTTTTAACGCTTCCCATTTAACTACCTATGTACGCTCGTGCAAAGAAAATATAAGGAAATCAAGCGTAACGCAGAACGAAATGGAAAATGGAAAAAAGAAGGCAGCCGAGAGAAGAGGACTTGGCAGAACGATCAGAGGAACGGGAGTTACATCATTGAGATGCAATTCCAATATTGATATGTCGGATTGGCTGGTGCTCCGACGTAGCGTCAGCGGCGAAGATCATAGAGAGTCGCGGCAGTAGAAGAAGCTGGATAAGAAGAGCGAAGGGAACAAGGATGCAACACATCCGTAGCTTATGTGCGAGGCTTGCAGATCGAACACGCGAAAGATCGGGTAAAATTGGAAGAGATATTATTGAACGGTTGTGTAACGATCAGGGATATAGAGAAGAGAAAAGCTTGAGTTTCATTGCCGCAATTGCAATGGAAATATATCGAATCGACAGTAAGCTGCGCGGTACGTAAAGAATTTAGCACGATATCCAGTCCATATCTTAAATTATTGTTGATGTTTATCTTTATATGAATATCAAAAAGCGTTACAAGGTATAAAAATAAATATATTAAAATAAGATTTATATTTTGAAACATAGACAATTCAATAGTTACAACACTTGAATTAAAAATTAATCAAGTGTTCAGACTGTAAAGTGGAAATTGATGATATTAAGACATTGTATGATTATTATAAAATACTTGATAATATGTTACACATCAGATAATTACTAGATAAATTTCGTGTTATTAAATTTAGCGAAGTATATTACAATAAAGATGTAAAACAGAATATAATATATATAATGCTATATAAATATATAGAATATATAATGCTTTATTAATTCAAATAAATGAATAAATAAGAAAATTTTAATATGCTATAAAAATTAGAATAAACTATAATTTAAAGAAATATAAAAATATATTAATTTTCAATAGCGTATTTTTTTATAAAATATAAATTAAACTAAAATATGCTGCCTCACAACAAAATATTTTCTGTATGTCTTTTAGTTATATATTTGTAAAATTTATATATATATATATATATATATATTACTCAAAACTTATTTATTTTGAGCATTCTATTTCCTAGTTTTATACAAAAAAAAAAAATATTCCTAGTTTTATTAAAATTCTCAATATTACTTCCTTGTATTTATTTAATCTAATATTTAATCTAGAAAATACATGAAGAGACTCTCCAAATGAAAATCTCAAATTCTGTTAAAAAAATATTTAGAAAAATATTTTTAAAAAAAGTATAACGTAGCTTTATCACAATTTTTTTCTACAAATAACTTAAATATCTCCTCTATTATCCCAATTTTTATTCCATGTGTGAAATACACACATAAATTTATTTTTAAGAATCAATTATTAAACTATGAAAAAACAAAATTTAGACTATATATCAAAGCAAAAGTTCATTAGAGTTTCGCAATTAAATCACAATTACGGATACAGTGTAAGAAATATCAAATTGACTCTCTTAATATCAATTTATTAAATTATAGGTATATCATGTCTGAAGATTGATCTCAGCTAAGTATATTTCAGCAGAAACTATAAATACAAAGTAAGAATTGCTATGTATACGTCGATTGCACGATTGCAAAACTGATATGTCGCGATGTATCGAATTGAACTTTCAGCCAGAGTCACAAGATATCTTGCGGCTATCTTTCGTAACGCAAAAACTTCATTATTCTGCGCGTCGTAAGACATCAGGTCGCTGATCCAGTGGATAAGAGAGACAGACGTAGAAATAGGTAAAGATAGAAATAGAGAAGAGAAAGAGGGAGAGAGAGAACGCCGAGGGGAACAAAGTCGCAATTTCCACGTGAAATCCAACCGGCATGCGGACGTAATCAGAACGAGAGAGACGGGGACCCCCGTGTACCCCATGGACAGAATTGATGGACAGCTGGTGGTCCGTGACGCGACCACCTGACATTCTTGTCCGATTGGGCTGACATGCCCCTGGGATCGTGCATGCGAGTTTCGTGCTCACGTAGCAAAACGTCTGGTCCGATTCTCGGCGACATACCAAGTGTACTATAATCCCGAGGCTCGATGCCAAATTATCTCCGCAAAAATGAAAAGATCGTTAATTCATCAATTTTTTTCTTTACACTTGTACGCAAACAAAAATTTTTTTAATATTTAAAAATTTTAATTACAAGAAAAAATTAGATATTTTTAAAATTACAATAAGAATATTACAAAAATATAATTCTAAATACTCGAAAGAAATTATGTACTTGCGATAATAATGTCATTGTGAAACCAAATTAAAAGAAAAAGATTATCAGGATAGTTTAATTATACGAAAGAAAATGTATGTCTAACAGAAGAGATAATATAAATTTATATCTAACATTAACGTTCTAACTATCGCGTTGACTCCTACATCCCAGGAAATTTTGTACTTTAATTTGTTAATTTTTGAGAAGTTTCTATTTTGAGAGATTCTATTTTGTTTGTTAAAAGAAAAAAATAATATAGTAAAGAGTGATTACTTAAAATTTTGAATAAATATAAATCCTATACATTAGAGATTATCCATAATAGTAGAATTCACTTGTATGTCTCTTTCAAAGAATTCTATTCAGCCCGTTAGGTTGAAACGCACAACAATCAAAAAGCGAGCAGTTATTCACGTAGCGTCGAGTGATATTGAAGCGTCAGGTTAAAATACGGACGATAGCCTAGGCCACAATCTGAATGCAGTCTCGTTTGCAGGCAAATGTGTACAAGCGGCGTATCGTGAACATGCGTGAATCCGTTTGCGGATCGGTAAGCCGCTCGGAATGTCGGATCGCGTTGCATCACGACGAAACGTAACATCATGCGGGCAGAGGGAGCATCGTGGCAAATGCATGTTCGCACGCGAAATTGAGAGCACGTCTCGCGAAATCGAGCCGAAATTTGTCGCGAGACGCAACCGAATATGAACAGTTCCGACACTGACGCGACTCGACGAATGTCGATTACTAACGCTGAAACAAATGGGAGGATCTGATTTTTGTTTCTCTAAGATTCGTTCGATGTATTACGCATTATTGGTATTCAATGAAAACAAGTCGAGAATTGTAATAATTCTTAATCATATCTAATATAATAATCTATAATATCTATTTCTGAGAGAAAAAGATAATATAATAATTCATACATAAGAGATAATATTAAGAGTTTTTAATACTTTTAGATTTTGCATCATCATTAAATTGCATATATAATACATTACAAATTTTATTATTTTATATTTCAATAATTTTTAATTAAAATTATTGTGAATAAGAAAAATAATTATTATGTATTATTATGTATTATTATGTAATGAAAATATTCAACAGTATTCAAATAGGTATTTTTTCTCGTCACTTAAATTATGCTAATATTAATTATACACGGGATATCGTAAACTAAAATTTATGCTAAATAAAAAATATATTCTGATCAAAATTATAAAAGGATATATATTTTATAGCAGTCATTTAAGCCACGTATACTTCTATATGAATTCTATTATTACGTTGCTAAAAATTGATTAAAATGCTGCAAAACAGTAAAATATGCATTCTTAAATGACTTTTCGTGTTTTCATTATCGTTGTAACGCAAATGCGCCAATCTTAATATTATCGTCATTTACAGCTTCATTTGCTTAATAGTCACGTGTAAATGCTTGTACACATATGATCACAGATGCAACAGCTTCCTGTGCTCGTAGAATCCTAGAGATTATCGATATATGCATATATGTGCATATAGTGTGCATATATATGTATATAGTGTGCATCGTATACACGGAAATAAACACGTATGAAATGAGATTCCAGAATTCTCTTGTAGAGGTTTCAATCAATTAATAAATAACGCTTAAATGTATGTTAATTTCTACTTGCATATATGGCTGTTTTAATTTTCCTCATAAAATATGGAAGAACAATTTTGCTCAAGTATTTAAAATTTTGCCAGATACAGAAAATAATTACGTAGAAATCTCAAATATAATGAGCAAAGTTATAAAAATTTTTTCTAGCAATCACTTTAAGACATTCTATATAATTATTTTCTTCAGATTTGTATCTAATTAAATTTTTAGATATTTCAACAAAACTGTCCATTCAGCGATAATAATAAATATTTTTTAATCGCAACATTTTATATCAATATTTAACTTTCAACAAGTTTACGATAGATTCAAAAGGGAGTATGTAATGAAAAATACAAAAATATACTTCAACAGTACATTAATTAAATATTAGTAACGCTGTATCCGGAAATAACAAAAATATTGTATTCTAAAATCTGAATAGAAATCTCGCACAATCCCTCACATTAGTATTAGACGATGGCGAGCGCGCAAGCTGTAGGAATACGGTCATGGTGTACGAGCGGCGTTTCGAATAGACCATTTCCCTCTACTCGGAACGCTGTGACACGCGCAATTCATCCCCGTAGCTCTTGGCCGTTAGCGTAATTGCACGTACGGGCCGCCATTAGACACGCGCGACGCTATGTCGGGTATCTACGTCGAACCACCTGCGAAATCGTCACTTTGTTTCGGCGTAAATCATGCCCGAAGCAATCTCACGCGAGGACACGACGCGCTCGCTTTACTCATCTTGATGCACCTCGCCCGAGGCGATCGCATCCTATCCTATGATGCACATGCGATTTTCCCTAACTCCAGCTTCCTAGCGAAACCGACGAAA
Organism: Atta cephalotes; assembly: GCF_000143395.1. Classification (NCBI taxonomy): domain Eukaryota; kingdom Metazoa; phylum Arthropoda; class Insecta; order Hymenoptera; family Formicidae; genus Atta; species Atta cephalotes. Next base: position 3,710,000 of record NW_012130079.1, on the reverse strand, counting down.
TATACTGTAGCTTGTTTAAAGAACGCGAAATATCATGGAAATAGAAAAATATCACGTAGAGGTCATTAAACACGATACATAGAGCAAACTCCGATGAAAACAAGCAGCTTGTACTTCAATCACTATTACTATCCCGATCGGAATTCATCGATACTTGAACTTGGGTCGAGGACTGGCTCGCGTGCCCGCTTTTGATCAAACTTAGTGGCGTTCCGATCTATATACGACTCGATTAGCGCGCGACTCTACCACTCATGATTTCTCTGTGATGAACGGGCAATTCACGAAATAACGCTATTTGTTAATCGTATGAAGAGTCAACTACATTGGCAACGAGGCAGATTAAGCGAGAAATCGTTATTAAAACAGAACAGAAATAAATTTAGAGACTCCTTTATACATTTCACATACATATATTAAACTTATAAAGAGTATAATCCAAAATTCGTGACTTAAAATATAGCAAGAAAGTTTCCGAAAAATTAATTGTAAAAAAATTATTTGTTTTAAATTTTTATTTAATAATAATTTATAAGGAAATATAAGGATTTAAATAAAGCCAATTACAGACTACGTTAAATTCGTTCTTTGAATTAAGTAAAGAATCTTGCTATAATTTTAAAGCATAAATGTTGGAATGCCCAGTATATTTTTCTAATACATAATTGCATATAAATGAAACACTTAAAGCGAAATGTTACAACTGTTGTCTAATCAATCAAATACGATTTTAGGGAAACTTTAAAATCTGAAAAAGTTTAGCGAATGTGAAAGATAACATGACGAGAAAATTTTTCAAACGCGCAAACAATTGTTTCCCCCGTCAATGATTCCAATAAATTTTGCAAAACAAAAGTCCGACAGTAGCATTCATCGTTGATAGGATTGCAAGACGAACATCACCTCTCGCAGATGCTCTCTAGCGAAGCAGACATTCCTCGCCAAGGCCTTCTCGCTTGCGGAGAATGTCTCGATGGTCGGTTGCAGATGTACCTAACTGCACTACGGGGCGTATTCATTATCGGCCCGCCGAAACCCAGGTTGCTGAGACGATTAAACAGGGAATGGGAGGATCCCCCAATGATTGGCTACACGGGACCGATTCACTGTCTACGGCTTTATCGCACTGTCATTCTACCTCACTATAATGTCTATGCATAGGATCCTTATCTTCTGGCTGCTCCATTTTATTCCTTCTATACATTTCTATACCGCGACCGATTCGCAATAATTAACTCGAAAAAGCTGTCAGAACAAATCGCTACCGCAAGTCAGCAAAAATATGAATCTGATGTCTGATGGAAAAATTATAATACACATTTGATACATTTTTGTTTTCATAAAATTATTTTCGCACATGTGTCTTTTCTGTTAATAATTTATGTATAATTTTTCAACGTATTATATAAAAACAATATATCAGTACAATATATAAGTACAAGCAATTAAATTAAATTCTATATTTTTCCCATTTAACTTGATACATTTGATATAAACATCCAAAGAAAAATGCATATAATTTCCTCGACAATGAAATGCTGTCTTAAAAAACCAGTAATTTATCTCGTATGCAATCGTTCAATCAAAATATAATTACAACTTTCTCGTAAATATTCGAATAGAAAGTTCCCCGCAAACCGATTATTATCACAACTTTCCGATTCATCAAGTGAAGGAAATTGTTGCAATATTATAGCATATAGAAAAGCGACACTAATATCGCTTTCAAATTCAGTATCGCGCATATAAATCCATTGCAATGATACAGACGATGGTAATCAGTCCAGTTGCAAGCTAACTGATCGGTTGCCGCTGCAGCGGCACGTTAATGGCAACTCATTACCCGTTCAATGGTTGAATCGAAACTAGGATAACTGTCCCTATCAATGTGCCTTTCAACTTGCTTATTACTGAATTAATTATTAAATATTAGCTTTAATTTTATCTGCTTGCAATCAATATCGGATTTTCAACTATTTCTTTTTCTTATAATATTTCTTTAATCTAAAAAATGTTAATATATTATAATGTTTTTGACAAAAATAAAAAACATGTTTTTGTCCCTATTAGTGAGTCTTCCAAGCGACAATGGCTCTATTAATGTGCCCCCAAAAAATAAAATATTATTTTCGGTATCGTATGCATTTAACTTAACAAGAAAAAATATTTTCTCTTATTTATTCGTGCTAGTTTCCTTTATGATTTATCGAAATACAAAAGCACATTAATAGGGACAGGCACAGTAATTGAGACAGTTACCCTACCCGTGAATCCGCCATTCAACCGTGTATCGATATTAAAAGACAACTCTAGATAAACCTCTCTCGTTCGTGCCTGCGAGGCAATTATTCCACTTAACTTAACGTCGCGTTACAAGAGAACTAGGCGCGCATCGGGAATAGATAATCCAATGCAATCAGCTAAAATGTATTCGCGCGTCACGAGGAATGCAATTACGGATTCACGTCAGTCAGCCATTCGCGAAGCATGTTCATCGTGCGAGCTTATAAGCGCGTAGGAGGAGCTTACAGGCTTACAGTACATTTGCCGATCTGTCAGAATCAAGATCCATCTGTCGGTCCGATCTCGCCACCATTGCCATCGTCGTCGTCATCGTCGTCGTCGTCATCGTCGTCGCCGAACAAAAGCCGAGAAAATACCAAAGCTAAGAATAGCGACGAGCCGCGTTGTGCGGCGAGTAATACGTCGCGAACAATATATTATCACGCAAGTCGTATTCATACACCGGTTATTTGCGTTTGATTGATGAAATTTAAGTTGACGCGTCTCTCTTACGTCGTCCTATACATCATAGGTAATCCTATATTGTTCGCTACAATGTAGCAACTCGGTGAGATGCACCATCGTCGCGACACAGCACGTCGCGAAGGGGCACCGTCATCAACGTGCGTACACGCCGCCTTGAGTTAAGCCGACGCGACACGTGCGTGCGTGTGCGTGTGTGTGTGCGTGCGTGCGTGCGTGCGTGCGTGCGTGCGTGCGTGCGTGCGTGC
>NW_012130079.1:3702883-3706966 GCF_000143395.1 Atta cephalotes | reverse complement strand
GTGTGTGTGTGTGTGTGTGTGTGTGTGTGTGTGTGTGTGTGTGTGTGTGTGTGTGTGTGTGTGTGTGTGTGTGTGTGTGTGTGTGTGTGTGTGTGTGTGTGTGTGCGCCAGTTGCATAAATCCCGTCGGATGATATACGGTTTCGGGAGAAGGGAGGACGTCGCAACTATTTGCCGGACTACTCTCTCTCCGCCCTGCGAGCATATCATACGCACGTATTCCTTCGCTGCACGATTGTAAACTGGCATATGCCAAGCTTTTAGGGACGGCTTGGTTTCATATATCTCGTTTTACCGCCTGTCCAGGAAAGAAATATAAATTCCATCCTAAATAAATATATGGTGCGATATATAAATTCGTGTTTAGTCTTCACGCTATTTCGCATCTCGTCCGCACGCCCCGTTCGATTGCGTATCAATGATTTATTCAGATACGTGGATTCGGTCCAGATCCTGTGTATGTATATATATATATATATATATATCTTGCGTAATCGAACCTAGAAATTCTTTATCGAATGCAAAGTCCAATGTATTATCGTAGATATCAAACCAATGGCACCCGCCTCCGCATCGTAAAAGAAGAATTATGAGATGATAAATATGCTGCCTTTAATATCGTATGTATTATTTTGCGTGAATGTTATACGTAATCTTATTGCACAACTATTATTTGAAGTACAGTAAAAATTAGTTCAGTACAAACTGCATTAACCCATCTGCCATCTAGGTCTTTTTTGACACAAGCGAAATTTTATTTTCAAATTTTTTTCAAAATAAAAAAAGAAAAAGAGATGAAATGACGATACCAATATCAAAAGAAGTTCGTTTCTCTCTCCTAAAATGATAGAAAAAAGCTATTTAGTAATAGAGATGTTAAAAACACAACAAATTTTTCTATATTTGTTTAAAGGAATAGTAAAAAAACTTAGACTGGACAAATAAAACGATTGTAGACAAAGAGAGTAAAAATATGAGACGGAGAGTTAAGAAAAATATTCCATATAATATAAAAAAAGATATTAAAAAATTGTCAATTTTAAGTCGCGCATTCCAATTTCATCGAACGCAAAAAATGTAACGTAATTACTTACTATAACGTAATTACTTACGAAAAATAATAACATATTTACGAAGAAGCAACTTGTCTTTCACGAACGTATAATATGTTTTACTTATCTACTCGGCTCTGTAACTGTCTGCCCGACGGAAATGGCGGGTTGTTCCAAGGGACGATCGACGAACGAAGTTTCGAGTTTTGTCGACAGAGGCAACGCAGCGTAGGAAATAGATGTTGGTCCGCGCGAAGCGGGAAAAGACAGCGAAAAGAGGAAACAGTCGGTGGAACATTAACGGCGGACACGAGTCCAAACGCACGATCGTTTTATTTCCTCGCTTCGGCATTCTCTTTTTACTTCGCCAGTGTCTCCTCTTTTTCCTGCCGAGACGATCGGTCTCGTTAGCTTCACTCTGCCGGTTTCGTTGCTCTCTCGACGAGACTTTCGCAACTATGAGACCATTTACATACAAATGCCCGTTAGCAATGGACATTCTCGCGAGTCCCTCTCAACATCAGTATCGTCGTTCCATCCCTTTTTTCTGCCTCTTTTCACCGATTTCGCCATCTTCTTTTCGAGCACTTGCCTCGTTTCGCTCACAAAAGCTTCAGTAATTAAGCAGGTTTAGACGTTTCCCGTTGAGAGAAAAGGGAGAGCTTTACTTTCGCTTCTCTGGAAGTTCCACCGATAATTCCACTAAACCGCCACAAAAAGAGTCACGTTGATTAAAGTCGATTACTGAATTAATAGATTGAAATAACGTAATGTAAAGAATATTTGAGCGGGGGAACGAAAAAAAAAAGAGAGCAAAACGGCGAGCGGCGCACGTTTTCGTAGATATTGATGCGAGATTTATGAAGACTCGTCTAGGGTCACGTATCGCTTCGCGCCCTTTCACACGAACGAGCCCGCGAGTTGCAGGCCCCCATATACGTATCTAAACCAGATCATTTTTCACCGGGTTTCCTCGACCGTAGTAGATCGTCCGCAGCACGAAATCGGGCCGTCACGATTACCAGCTGCCGGCTGGCTCTCGATAAGACGTAAAGGCTACGTTTCCCATCAGTATCGCGCGCGAAATACGAGCGCCAGAAGGAAAGAAAGGTGAGGTAAAGACGAAGGGAAGTACGAGGTGGAAAGTGAGAGAGAAAAGCGAAATTGCGAATGCCCGCCATGAAGCAGCTAGCCGAGTGCGGACGAATGTCTGAGCGATACGTGGCTACCGCCAATGTTTCAACCTCGCTGTTATGTACGATTTGATGGAAGCTGAAGGAAACGTTGCGCCCGCACCTTACCGTTGCCTGTCTCGTACGGCTGTAAAATGAAGGCGAGCAATCGGCGCACGTCGTTACAGCGTGTACGAAATATATCGACAGGCGCCGCGACGAGAATACGGCGTACAACAGCGAAACCGTATGCGGACGACGTAAGGAAAATTGCGATTTCTCAAATGAGATCCTAACCCGCTCCGAAACTTCGTTTCTCAAGATTTATTGCGCGTTATTCGTATGTCTGCGCACGAAAAAGTGAACATATTACGTTAAGACAGATGATTTTTAACGAGGACTTTTAAAAGTATAGCTGTAATCAAAGCTGTATTTTATATATATATATATATATATATATATATATATATATATATGTAATAAGGATATAATAAACATATATAATAAAGTTTAATAATAAAAGTATATAATAAAAATATATAATAAAGTACATAATAAAAATGTGCCGCAATTTTTATTAGAAGCGATTAATTTTTTTCAAAAGCAAATCCGCAAAATTTTTCTTTTATTCTCATTAATAATTGACATAATTCATGCTTCGGCTAATTTGTTGTGTCATTTACAGTTACAAAAAAATTATAAAACGTAATATATGTATAACAGAGGAAGGAAATATAAATATAATACTTTATGTACTAATTTCTTCTTTCATTGCTATTTAATATCTATATATAATTAAATAATAGAGAAAGAAAAAATATTAATACACAAAAAATTAAGATTATATTTTAATTACTAATATTTATATCTTCTTCCTTTGCTATTTAAGTATATCGTGGAATATATATTATTATAGTTTATGTGATTTTCTTGTAACTAAATAGTACAATAAATCAAGCATGAATTACCATATGTCAAATTGCTAAAAATAGAACAGAAGGAAACGTAAAATTTTTTGAAGATTGAAGATTTGTTCATATTCTTGAAGAAAATTAACAATCGCGGCTGACAAAAATCGAAACGTCAGATGTTTTCGTTCGTTTCGCTCGTTTTTAATAAAATTAAAAGTCGTTCTCTGAAACATAAATCAAATCGTAAATCGAGTTTTTCGCGGTTTCGCACTCTCGTTTGACTCCAGCGCTATCAATCAGAAATCCCGATATTCGATGAAAATTCGCAGAAGGTAGCGTTCGTCGCGGAAAGCCGTTCCCATTAAAGAGATGAGATCTTACCGAGGACTGCGTTTTCTCTATCTCTCCCTTCTCTCTCGCTCTCTGCTTCATTCTAGCGAATCCTTTATGCCCGCGATTCTGCTCTGTGTTTAGAAAAGTGTGTTCTGCACATATATGCCAAAGTGTGTCGCGCGCGCGCTATCTTTTCCGCGTCCCTTTTTACCTGTCCCCTTTTTATTTCACCGGCGAGAAAGCCGCGAGCGGGATTAAATACCCGCGCTAATCCGATTCGCTGTAAATGTTTTCGAGCGCGACCATCTCCGTCTCTTCCCGTTCTCTTTTACTCTTTGTCGTTCCTCTCCTTTTTTCTCCCACGCTTTTTCTCTTTCGCGCATCGCCCTCCCTCTCATTCATCGGACTTTTTTTTGTCGAGAGGCTTTCTCGTCGTGAGCTTGCAGATATCTCACACACGGGGCTTTCATTTACGCCCGTGTATACGCGCGGTTTGAAGTTCCACGTAGCAGAGGGTTGCACGACGTCATCGTGAACGGAGAAGGAGAGCAAGGTTCGCAGGTTGAAAATGTCTCTTCTCTCACATATTATTTCCTTCCCTCCCCTCTCTCCCTCT
>NW_012130079.1:3700123-3702519 GCF_000143395.1 Atta cephalotes | reverse complement strand
TACTTCCTTCCCTTCCCTCCTCCTCCTCCTCCTCCTCCTCCTCTCTCTCTCTCTCTCTCTCTCTCTCTCTCTCTCTCTCTCTCCCTCCCTCCCCTATAATCTCGGTCTCCGTGTTAAATTTATTCATAGCCCGACTAACCCTGTTACAGTGTATTTTACTTACCGCGAAAGCGGGAGCAAACAGGGTACTACCCCAATACTTTTCAAACACACCATGTATCGATGACACTTTGAAAAATACTTTGTCTTTCTCTAAATAGTTCTTAAGAATCTAGAGAAAAAGTCCAAATTTAAAAAATTTAATGTAATATCTTAAAATTAAAAAAAACTTTAATTTAAAATAATTTTCTTTTGAATGAATTATATCATCCTCTATGTACTATTAAGTGGCTTATCAAAGTTAAAAGATTAGGCTTATGCCTCGAGTTAACCTCGAGTTTAATAATATTTTGTTATTTTAAATTTCCATGTCAAAATATAAATCAATCTATTTCTGTGGTTAGTTTTAAAATAAACGTCGTCCATATTGTGTATGCATTTAGTAAATAATAAATTAATTGTAAGTTTGGGTTAAATATATATTTTTTTTAATTAAATTGTTTAACTAAATTGTTTTAATCCAATTAATAATATATCGCATAAGTGCAGTGGCGATCTATAAAAATGATTAAAAATAACTCAAATTAAGTATAATTTGATATTACGAATTTAACAATGCGAATTTTTTCATATCATTAATATACTGAGAGCATAATTTTTTAATCTGCCTCATAAACTGATGATCTCATATTTCAATGTTTTCATAATATATGTCATTGAAATACAAATTCAAAAAGCATACAAAGTTCTTTCGCTATGAAAGTTCGAGACAGTCAAGCTCATGTCGTACGTTTTGAAATGCCTGAATTGCGCGACCGACCTGAATCAGATTGAAATCGGAATCATGCATAACTTTACTCACCGTGGAGCTAACTCCTGATGACGTCACTGCATCCAATTCGCGTCGAACGTAATCCCTGCAACACACACAGTGAAGGCAAACGTTAGTCAGATCATCGGAAATAGAAACGACGAGGATGGGACTGATGGGAGTCGAGTGGATCGTCATGAGAGTAGACCACAGATTCCGCTCTCCTAGACTACAGTTTTTAAACAAGTTTTTTAAAAATACATGTTTTAAATATGTTTTTTAAATATTGTTTTAAATATTGTTTTTTAAAATAAATTTAAATTATAAAAAATATTTTTAATAAAAAACATAATGTTTTATTATTTTTTTTTTAGCAACCCTGTCCTAGATTACGCAATGCGTGCACGTGATGAAATAAGGCGAGAGATTTGACAAAGAAAAAAAAAGAGAATTGTTGGCGATGGTGTTCTGCGCCACTTGAGAAGAAGAAATCAAAGCAAGAATTTCATTTGCACTCTCTTCAAATTCAGCGTAACAATGATTATTACCGATATGATTATCTAAAATCTAGATAAATATTTCTCACACCTTTTGTTTTCACATTTTGTATCGTTCTGTGATGCCTCCTATATAGCACAGTTATTTGAACGTTTAGTTGCTTGAAAAATTGTTCTCGCCCTGCTTGCAGATGCAAGAGACAAGTGAAAGCAATTAGTCAAGATCACGTCGGTGAAATCGTGCTCACACAAAGCATGATTGGTGAATATAATTTAACGCATTAGCGCCGTATCACAACAAACATTTCAATAATCGTGAATGACCATAATATCTAGCAAACTCGGCTATCAATGACCATTGATATCTGCAATACCTGGCAAATTCAACTATCAACAATCATTAGTATCCACAATAGCTGGCAAATTTAATTATCAACGCCACCATTGGATGCACTTTGCGCAGGATCGAAAATTTCAGATTTACACGAACGTACAATTTGCAAATGCGGCCTTCAACAAGGTCAAGTCACGTTTGTCTCGTCTTTGTCTCTGTTATCCGGTAGTAAGACAGTATGTTCCGGTAAGCCTGCATACACCAGGTGTCGACCCACGACAGGATGCGGAGATCTCGTCGCGAGAACGACGGTCGTGACACGTCCTGCCGTCTACACGCACCTACATATGTATGCCACGTTGCGATTTGCGCGATAACGTAAACTCGCTTATCAAAGGACTCGCCGACCGTAACTGCGAGGTGAGGAGACGCAGAGAGAGAAAGAGAGAAAGAAAGGGAGAGACAGAGAGCACAATGATGGAACGAGCAAAAAGAGAGAACGAGGAGAAAGAAATATGTCATGTAGGTCGTTATATGTGTACACGCACGCATATAATATATATATATATATATATATAAATATATATGTGTGTATATGCGTATATATATATATATATAAATATACATACATGTACACACACACACACGCGCACGT
>NW_012130079.1:3673243-3698302 GCF_000143395.1 Atta cephalotes | reverse complement strand
TTCTGAAGAAGTACTATCCGCGTGAATACAGGTGATTTTAATAAAGCTTCATTAATAACTACGATTTGATTTTCTCATCACTAGCGGAAGATTAATAGAATGCATACGAGTAATTGAATTGAATCGCTACGATCGAATAAACACGCATAAAAGGTATTCATGTATTCATTTCAAAAATTTCAATTTACCTATACCTTTCAAATTTGCCGAAAATTGTACTTCATTGTACCATATCTTTCATTTCACAAAATAATTGTTCGAAATATAGATGCAAATTAATTATCCAATATCTATTATATATACATCTATTATGGTTAATATAGCACATCAATATTGATATGTTACATTAAAGTTAATATAATCTATATAACAAAAAATAGTTTCATCTTATATATACATTTCGCTCTTACGCGAATCTTATCACTGATTCACGACTTTCAAGGAGTTTCTGCCCGCCATGAGGCGAGCGGTGGAGGATAGAAACGAGGTCGCACAGATAAAATATTTCTTCCACGATTCATTTACCACAAGGCAAATTCGTGTTCGCGACCCCGCTTGTATCCCATTTCAAGCGAGTCACCTTTACGCTATATCGGCTTTTAACCGACGGTTCGCGGATTAGAAAGGATTTCCGCGACTTTTCGATAACATCACTCCAAACTGCCTCTCGAGTTCCACGCTGCCTACTTGAAAATGGCTTCCGATCTTCGTGATAGAAAGCAAGAAGAAAGATTAAACGCGATAAAGTCATCGGAATTTCGCCCTTCTCCAGTATTGCACCAGTTCTACTTCGTTCCTTTACAATCCTCTCACGCGGCCCTTTATCTCCACGCCATCGTTCCTTGATTTTCTTCCTTACATTTCCGCTATCTCATGTTTATGGACGAGCAAGCCGATCGCGCCTTAAGCGCGTCTTTCGATTTATTTCCGTCGTCAGGTTGCGCATGAGGTTCGCCAGGCGATAAAGACGAGCTTTACAAAACGACCGAAACGATCCGTTACGACAGCACGGCCGACTGCTTCTGCCTCAGGAACTAGATGCACCCGATATACAGTCGAGTGCATTAATTCGCTCGCTGAAGGTGAACTGAATGTGGGCGCGCTTTAATTCGTCTGCACTGGGTCATTTAACCCTTTCAAACCGGAGTCTTGATTTACGAAAGGGAAGATATTTGTGAACTGCTACTAAGCGATCTCACATGCGGTTCAATTTAATTAAAATATTGTATGTTATTCTCTCTTCATTTAACCTTCTGTCTGTTTTTTTAGCTCAAGCAAAATTTTACTTTCAAATTTCTCTCTCATTTTTGTTCAAATTTTAAAATCTACAGTTGTAACATTTAAGTCAAAAACCCATTTGGTAATGTAATAGAGATGTTAAAAAGTAACTCTTAATTTTTCCACATTTTTTGAAGGCCTAGAACGGTAAAAAAACTAGGGACTAGATAAAAAAGATTCAAATTGCAGACGAAGAGTTGATATCAATAATTCATAAATAATGACTTCGCAAACAGCAAATTCTACACAACATGTGTGACAAATGTATTCGCATCTACGTCACTACTGCATCACGCCATTGCGTATGCAAAGAATTTCGTATATGCGATCACGTTATTGCATCTCTATTTCCAACCGTAAATTCGAGAGCGACCGTTTTCAGTCAAAATTCCCAATCTCATTTCGAACAATGATTACATCATTAATATTACAACGCGCACATACACGCTGATATGAATGAAGCGCCTTGATGTTTTGTAAAATCGAATGATTTCCGTTTTGCGCATCGATTTCCGTTTTGTTCTCTAGCATCAAAAGACAGGACTCGCAGTCTCGTTGGAGACATTTAACCAAGACAAGTAAGGAGCTCCGCACAATAAAAAGAACAGGGAACAGAGAATAGAGAACAAGAATTTCTACCTATCAGAAACTGTATATTTCACAATATATGATTTCTGATAGGTTGAAATTCTTATTCTCTGTTCCCTGTTCCTTTTATTGTGCAAAGTCCCTAAGAAAGTTGGATAGCTCGGCAGAACGTGCAAGCAAATAACAAACGAGAGGAGACGCAAGGAGATGCGCGCGCGGGCCGTAATTAAAACCGGCTGCTGTTTACCCGGGGGTAATGAAGGGGCAAACACACAGTTTGTCTCTGTTACTGGAATATCTACCCCGCCACCGTCGTCGCCACAACCGTCCCTATTCGCGTCTACATGATACCACGAGTAATGTAGATCACTCGCTTTCGGTCGCCGCAACGGACTTAGCCGTGACAATTTGAGCGCGACTTCCTGACTCCGTTAGGATCGGATCGTAACATTTTCGGAAAACTTTGCTTCCGCGACTACTTGGCGGTAGCGCTTTAAGCCTTTGAACTTACATGCTTCGATCGTATCTCGACATCGTGCTCGCCTTTCACAGGATTGTGTTAAAATTGTCGAATATATATTGAAAGCTATAAATGATAAAATAAATAATAAGAATTAATTAAGTCACAAGTTTCTGATGCATATTTTTTATCATATTCTAATGCATTACAGAATGCTATTATGTGATGAAGCGTCAATAAAATTTTTAATTCTTTCTTGATCATATATTAATTTTTTATACTTAAAATATTTTGTATCGCTATAAAAGAAAATTATAGGCCATTACAAAATTTTATATTGCTACGTGTTTAATATATTGTCGAAAAACGAAAATTTTTAAATACTAAATTAATAAAAAATAATAAAATAATAGAGCATAAAAAATATTAGAGGAAAAATATTAGAGGAAATTGCTGATACTGACATAGGTTTTCTAAAGTGACACCCCCCTTATTTCTCAAAAACTAACTATTGCACTTTATTATTGCACTAATAAAATAATGATGTGTTTAATTAATTAAAGAAATACAAACTCATAATTCGTGTATTTGTGACTTGTTTCTATAAATCAGCTAAAAATGAATTCTACACAAAAATAAAATTCTTACGATTTTCTTTTGCAAATTCGCGTAGTTTGAATAATAGTGACTATATTATTGATAATATTAGGTGTGGAAAAAAGTTCGTGGTGTTTTTCCCGTTAGATGTAATGGGAAAAATGCCACTAACTTTTTCCCATATTATATCTAATATTACGTCATTTTAAATGCTTATAATTTTCGAAATCAGTTTTATTTATATTGTCATTTTTCTTAGTTTTTTCATAATACGATTTTAAATTTAAAATAGAGCGCAGCGTAAACCGTCACACCTGTCTATAAAACAGATCAGGAGCTACTTAATCTTTATAATGATGGTTATATATAATGTCAAATAGCTCTATTGGAGCTAAAGATTATGCATATATGGAAAAATTCTTGAAAAACTATCGCATTACATATTTGCATCTTGTAGAACAGCGTAAAGTAAATATGCATATAATTCAATAAAAATATTTTATAACGAAGTGAAAAGATTCTGGAATATCTTATATATTCACTTATCTTATATATTCACTTGTAGGTTTTATCTTTATATAGATAATTCCTATAAGAGAAAAAAAATACGAATACGTACTATACGTAGCATTACTGCTTGCTATGTCAATTTTAGAGCCCATTTTGTCAGTTTGTTTATTTTTGCTTACCTCATAAAAAAATTAATTATTGCAAAATTACAAACAGTATTAAAAACTGTTTACACTATCTGATGGAACTTTTTAGTTTGTATTTATGTTTTTAAAGTATTATTTTAACCTTTTATTTAAGAAATATTGTCTAAAAACAAAGTGGTATGTCGGTATCAGCGACTTTCCTCTAATACATATGCGTATTTTCATAGTTAACAAATAAACAGAAGCTTAAAAATAATTTACCATAAATCAATCAATTAATAACAGAATAACAGAAATGCGTGTAAAATATACAGAATTTTTTGTAATGTAAATGCGAATTTCTATCCGAGTTGTTGTGTGATCATCGCGAACGCTTAATTGCTACATCGATTTTCGCTTAAGACCGACCTCGACGTTCATGCGTGCTCGGCGTTTAAAGCCATGAAGGCAGACGAGCACGTACGTCCATGTGTACGTGTGGGCGAAAGAAGAGAGAGGAGACAGAATCCACCAAACCGAACGAAATAAGCCAGATCCACCTGATCCCTTATTTCCCGTCCAAAGAGATTGATATCGGCCGAAAGGGATGATGTTATTTTTGCTCGGCGCAGCACGCATCCCCTAACGAGGGTTGCTCTCCTGCTAGCGGCGGGCGACGCGATAAATCTTCCATTGCCGATCCTATTCACTCTCCCTACATCGCTTTTAATCCGTTGGTAAATGCTATAGCGATCGACGGAACGTAAAATAATCGTAAGCGAACGGCGAGTATGTACAAAAGGCTCGACTTGACGCAAATATTGATTAAAAGTATCCTATTCGTTGCACACATAAAGTGAATGTATTGCACGCGCGAAACAACTAAAAGATGACAAGTAAAAACCAGAAATCAATCACGACAATTGTAATTAATATGTTTAATTAAATTCAATAATTAATATGTTTAAGAAATATCATGAGCTTCGAATTCAAATCTTTACACGTTAAATTTTATCGCTTAAATCTTTAATTATCGTTTCACCTCGAGCTTTTACTTTCTAATTAAGAGAGAGTTTTAAGAGTTTAATTAATAAAACATAATTAAACGAGATGTATAATTTAATGGAATGCTATTTTGTTCTTTTTTTCACTATAAAAACGAAATAGAACTCGAATATACAAGAGAGCTGTAAAGAGATTGAATTTGCAGTACATATATAAGGTGTGAATTTGATGACACAGCTAGAAATTAGCCGATCGTCCATTACGAAATTAATAGCTGTCGGATCCGCGGTGAAATGTCGTTAACGCGGGCTACATTAGTACACGCTAATAAGCAATGATATGCATATCGTGTATATATATATATACCTACAGCATATGTGAGTATGCGTTCTACAGGACGGAATTCGAGTGACCGCAGAGCCAAGTTCGACGGCTTTAACGGAGAAGTTGGCTCGAACCGAGACAATTGGACGAGGGCCATCGTCTTGAGCGACAGCGCAGATGCGGCAAAAATATTCACAATTACGTCCCGCTTAACGCCGTCGTCGCGTGAATAATAGACACCCCTCGTCCGGCTCCCGCAATCCCGTTCTGATCTCCGTTCGCCATTACGTCGCTTTTTCGCCTGTCCGGTCGCGGTGGCTCTTCTAGGAAACTCAGTCGGTCTAGAAATTGGCACAAGGTTCCGCGTCGGCCATCTTAACCACACTACGCTTGCCATACGAATTTTTCTATTTTCGCGCATCGACGCACCGAGAAACCGACAGACCGACCGCCATTCTGGAACAAAGTTCAACGCATGTCGCATCGAACATTTTTGCAACATGTGCAGTCGGCTGTGTAATTAATGCTCTTTTTATGCATTATTTAATTTGCATCTTATTTTAAAAGTTATCCATATAATTTTGAGAAATAAAATTTTCACATTTCTAACGAAATTAGAACACAAATTGTCTTGTTGCACCAAAATTGTGTTTTTAAAAATTTGTATTTATGTAATATTATAAGTAATTTTTTTTTTAATTAATAATTAATTGAATTACGTTTGAATAAAATGCAGATCTACGTAAATCAGTTTCTTTAAAGTATTTTTTTTAACAGGTATGCCTTCGATATATGTAACATACATTAGATAACAAAATCACATGTAACATTTGTAATTTAAAATAACAATATTTAGTTAATTCATTCGTAATCCTATTTTATACGAGTATTCTCATTGACGTTCGTTTCCAATGAGAATATTATATCTAGCTACATCATGTATCATATTCGCATACATTGCAAGTACTGCTTGTAATACTAGAGAAGGAAAATGCAACATGAACGGATACGAAAAAATACCAATTCCGTGTACAGTTCGAAACGACGAATTGTCGTCGCGGGCGCCATTCGGTCAGGGATTCGGCGAAAATTCCATGGTGAACCCATTATCGGGAAGCGCTCGTTTTAAAATATACCGATGGCGTGTGGTATTTGCAATTCCAACGAGCAAGAGCCGCGGAGTTTTGCTATTCGTCGGAGAGCGCCAAGGGATCGCGAACGCTCGCGGCGAGCGCGAGTTGCATAAACACACTCGGACAAGGCACAGCACGAACGAGAGTACAGCTGCAACCCCGTAGTCAACGGGCGATAGTACGTGACTCCGTATCCAGGCGATCGTTAAGCTTGCCCCGAAACGGTCGTTACTTCCGATCGAGAGAAGCGACAAATCATCATAGGCGACGCTAACGCGGCGTCCGGCAGTTAGCGGGCGATTTACGTCGCGCGATTCGCTTGCTGGAATTTTACAATAATGCCCGATCGTATTATTCGTACCCGTTACATTAACACAGATTGTGTCAGATCACTGTGAGTACATAGCGAATATCGAGCAAGCTACTAAATAGTTAAAAGAATATTAAAATTGCAGACAATAAAATAAGGGGCTTCTATCAGGTCATTACAATAAACGAGCTTTAAAAGAAATAAACATTAATTCTTTATAATTATATGAACATATTAAAATAATTTCGGTGACGGTATACAAAATGTATTAATCGGATCAACTCCACAATCACAATATGCGTTACTAACTCTACCATGTTATACTGAATCAAATTCTAAAACGTATATAAACGTGTATAAAATATAGATCCAAATCAATTCTTCGATTAACAACGAGAAAGGGTAGTCAAAGTGATCAGAACGTTATCGAAGAATTAATTTGGATCTACATTTTATTTTTACGTTTTAGAATTTGACTTAGTATAATATGGAGTTAATAATGCATATTGTGATTGTGAATGAGTTGATCCGATTAATACATTTTGTATACCGTCACCGAAATTATTTTATAAGTTTTTAATATGTTCATATAATTATTGCTAAGGGTTTTTATTTTATTCTTAAACATGGCTGAAGAGGACTAAATAACAGTCGAAATGTTCCGTGAAATGATAGAAAAAGAATAATAAAGGATTAATGTTTATATCTTTTAAAGCTTGTTTATTATAATGACTTGATAGAAGCCCCTTATTCTATTGTTTGAAATTTATACGAGCAGTTTATCTAATATATTTTTATCGTAATTAAAATTGCAACTTATCTTCAGAATATCTTACAATTATTTTATTTATTTCACGAGACTATTGATAATCTCCAAATAAACAAAAATGATTGATGTCGATTAATTCACAGTAAGATTCGAAAATTATTTTTTTCTCAAACTAATAATAAAATATTATATTATGTATTAATTTTAGTATAACATACATATATATAACATTATAATATTAGGTAGATTCCTGTTAGATGGCATTAAAAAAACGTCACGAACTTTTTCCCATACCTAATATATAATATTTTATATGCTATGATAATTTTAATTTCTTTTTAGAAATTTTCTTGAATTAATTATAATTTTCTTGATTTTCTTTAAAATTCATATTCGTTGAAATGTATACATGCATTACATTTTGCGAAATGGATAGCAAAACTGCCAGAGCTAGTCTTTAAGATCTAGTCGCGAATTTTAATGTGCGAGAGAATGCGTATACCTATTTTTAGAGGTATATCTATTTTTAAAAGTGAATATTCTCTCAACTTAGTAAACGTAATACTTTTCCGCAACCCTGTTTCTATTCTATTGCAAAAGTCATGTCCAAATGTGAACTCCGTTCGCCCACTTGTTATTGCACTTCTCTCGACGTTCGTTCTTTTCTTTCCTACATCGTAAATGTTCAAAATTGGACAAAAGCCAAAAGCAGTCGACCATCGTTCCAAAATGGGTATCTTTCTTTTCTTTATCTTTTCTCCGACCCGTATCTACCCATCAATTTATCCGTCTACTTCGCCCTTTCCGCGTTCTCTTTTCTACTGTTTACCGCATGACTTGCACTAGAATAATGCGCATAACCTACCACAAATAAATTATTGTTTAACCATTTCGTTAATTCCATTTTATTATTCATCATCAATAATAACTCGACTGACGCAACAGTAAAAATAAAATCTTTCTTAACTGTAACTCCGCAAAAATAGATATATATTTTCGGATGTTATTATCAAAGGTACATTGTAGTTCACAGACTTTGCGACATTTGGTTACTTTAAGTTTCTCCTTTAAACTTCTTTGTAAAAGTAAACAGAGATTTATCTGTCCGACCCTGAGCTACATCTCGAAAATAGAAAAGAAAACAAATCTAAAGCGGGACAATCGATATTTTATTTTACACGAAAACTTCGATAAAATAAAAATAATTTCAGATTTCAACGCAAATTTGTAAAATTTAATACAATATAATTTATTTTACGGTACTTCATACCGATATTTGATATTGATATCGAACAGTCAAAGGTTCAACGCAAGTTTAACTAAATAAGAGCGCATAAAAATATTTAGTCGTCGCGATGACAATCAAATGGCGTCAATACGTAGAAATATATGTTTTCAGCGTATGATGGAAGCCCAATGCAAATTTAAGGCATTGTGGTGATTTTTTTTCTCCCTTTTTTTAAAAAGCCACAGGACCATGTTGAAAGTTACACAACATGTTTTAGCGGTGAATATCGATCGATCGTCGTATGCGATCGCCCTTGGAGAGCTTTTATACGGTATTTTATTTCCGATGGAGAATGTAATATCGAACTACTAACGAGGGACGGCGACATCGAGCGAAGCGTGTTTCGGTTGCAGGTCGAACCAATAATTGGTGAACACAACACCGAAAAAGCCCAACCATGTATCGAGCGTATTACGCGGGAAAAATAAAAGGTAAGCTAACAACTACCTATTGTTCCACGATAGAGTATTATTCACACAATGTTATTATCATTTGATAATAACATTGTGTGAATAATAACATTGTCCCTAAATATATTGAGAGAAAAATTTGTTGGTATTTGTAACTATAATTACGATTTATGACTGTTATAGATAATAACTATACGTATAGTTTCATCAATCAATATAATTAGCCAATATAATTAATACAATGTAACTAGCAACCATAAATGACTATAATTACAACTATTTATAACCATAAACATTAAATTACCATATAAAAAATGATTCAATTAAATAACTATAATTATATCTACTATAGTTATTATTACTAATGTTATAGTCATAATAATGATTATAGTAATTATAGTTACAAATAGGAAAAAGTTTTTCTCTCTCAATATATTATTTATAATTTTCACTCATCTCTTCTCTCTCATTACAAAATTTTCGCATGCACTACTAACACCTGTATTATACAAGAATGTATAAAATTTATAAGCATTATATTTCATGTAACTTTATATTTTAAAATGCATTTCCGATAAGCAAGAAGATGCTCGAACAAAATCATTTCTATGTAAAAACAGGCACACAGGATTCTAAGAGACATTGTCCCTTCTTATAAAATACGCAAATGATAGTCGATAGAGGCAGCTTGCAAGATAGGTGGGACGTCTCGGTGTATTTCCATAAAGTTCGGTATGCATTCCGAAATCGACAAGCGGTTTATGCACCTTCTGCGAATTGCATGGCACGATAGAATACGTAGGTATATGCGAGCGTGCAATGCACGCAACGTACCAGTTTCCGTTTCCCACAGGCTGACTGCGTACAAATGCAACCCCTCCGTCCGTTCAATCCGATCGCGGCGAGAAATTCGCGCGGAGGCCGCGAGAAAAATAACGGCCGGGAGTGAAAATATTCCCGCGACTCACCGCTGCGGAAAATGGAATCTTTGGCGCATCAACCACGCCCACTTCTTGAAAAATAGCAAATTTAAAATACCACGGAACTTCCGACATACTACGGAGAATCCATATTATAGATGAGAAAAAACAATACTTTCCTTAGAAATTTTAAGGCTCTAATTCTTTAACTAACGATATCACGTACAGATATTCGATTCATCCACTGAGAGGAAAATGTTAATATTTGTAACTATATAATTACTTGATAAAGAATTATGGTTAAAAACTTCAATTTTATATAATAATTAACTGTTACTGTTACAGTGTTAGTATATAATAATTATATTTATAATTTCTACCAAGAATATATATAATGTGAAAATGATAACTGTAAATTATGATAAAATTACAATCTTTTTTTTCTTAATGTTAAATTCAAAATTCATATCTATACAATATTTTTTTCTATCAAAAACACAATGTACTAATTCATATCAATGATATCTCACTTGCTGCTTGTAAATTTAAAGTGTTTTCTCTTCCTTTCTTTTTTGAACTCACAAATTTTGACTTGCAAGCAATTTCCGACAGTCAGCTCAACGCCTGCATTTTATCGTTCGTCAAGCTCTACATCATGGAAAGATGCCATCATCTTGGGTAATAAATAAAAAACATCGTTTTCTAAATGTTTCTATCATAGTTTTAGAATATAGCAACATAAATGCAACATAAATGTTGTCGACAATTTGCGACAGGATAATTTCAGCAATAAATGGGCAACGATACGTAACGATAGATAAATAAAATAACATTAAAAAATATACGTTGTTGAATTCGCTCTCCACGTAACATTAATTAATTATAACAAAATATATCATTGACATCAAAAAAAAGAAAATATAATAAAAAATTTAATTTGGGAAAATATTCGAGTTATTAAAAAATTTCAATTTTTATTGCTTCCAATATATCAATAGCCAAGTTACATCCTTGAGTTACATCGAGATATATTCGTTCAACCGAATTATATTAAAATTATAACGCATATGCATAACAATTTCATGTACGCGTACTCGAGAAGAATTCCGGTATTATGGTATACATAGCAAGAGTAATCGGATAAACAGTACGGAGTACCCTCCATTATTATTACAAAATCAATAAAATAATGCACCTCAGTGCATTATTACTATTACAACATTCGACAAATCGCATTAATATTTAGTGTCACATGTAGAGCCAAACAGAAAACCTGTGAATCCCGCATTGTTCACTGAGGTCTAAATAGTCGACATATTTTCTCTACAATTTTAAACGAACGAATAAATTCAAGTACAAGTTTACCAGTACCCTAACATTATCCCGCACAATGCAAGAATGTTAGAAACAAGATAATAATGTGACTATAAACATGTATGAGATTTCCTCCTCGGGTAAACTTGTGCAAAATTTTCCGTAGCATGAATTGTGTCGGAATGTCGGTTAACTTGTACTTGTATTTATTCAGTATTCAAATAAAATTAAAATCGTATAATGCATTTAACATCAAAGACTTACTTTCAATTAATTAATTATTGATATCTTTTACTAAAAATTAATTAAACGACGTACAAAAATATCGTATTATCTTCTAACATAAAAAATGGAAAATCATTTATATAAAACTGATCAGATTTAAGATCAAATAAGAGCTTCTATCAAATCAATTTAATTTTGCGTTTCAGAAGTAAGAAAGAGACATAGTACTTTTTCGCAAACACTTCCGCGAAAAAATGGCGAATCTTTTCCCAGGAGATGTATGCACGTCGAGGACGTATCCAACTACAAATGCTCGGCAGGATTAGTCGGTGGTAAAAACTGGCAGGCGGGATCGCGCTATAGTGTGAGGATGTTTCTCTGCACGAGATGGAACGAACCACCGCAGCTTCTCGCGAGCAGCTTCGCCTCGGCTAGTAACACACACGCACGCACGCATATACGTACATATGCATACGTGCGTCTGTAACAACCACTCTAGATAGCACCTGTTACCCTTACTCTGGTATTATACCGACCCCTCACATCGCCGCCCCGTTTCCATTCGGCAGCACCCTAACTACTTGCGCGCGTCGCTTTTACATATGATCCCCCAACCCTCTGTACTTTGTACGGCTTTCTCGTGATCGCGAGGGAGAACGAAATTTCGACGTTTAAACCGACGAACTGCGATTCCGAGACGCGCACGTGCGTGGGATACTCATTTGAGACTACCGCCCCTATAAGCGATAAAATACACGCTATTTCTAGTCTTTTCTTATCCAGTTTTCCTTACTAGATCGTTAACTAGAAGGGGCGAATATGTCCCGTTTCTATTAAGAAAACGCGTAATCCATGATTAAAATCGTCCATAGATGGAACATCTTGCAACGCTGCAGGTAATCTTGTTAGTAAGAAATACTGCATCACTGTCGTAACATAAATGAATGCTATTCGTGAAGATTTCAGAAGCATTTGATATAGTGATACGTTTCTGGAAATATTGCGCGCACACAATATACAAGAAATGCAAATATTCGTTACAATAACTTTTTTCCGCGCAGTACATAATTTAAAGTCTGGTCTAGACGATTACGTGATATCTGAGATGAATGAGAATATTCTATTAAAATAACTCAAATGCGATCGTTGATATATAAAATGACTGGCGACACCTTTAAAAAGAGGTCATAAAGATTCAGAGAATCGTGCCTAGTATAAAAGAAGACCGAAGACTTACATCAGAGAACTATTTTTATGAATCATCCCCTCTCGTCCATCCCCTTTTACACGCAACTCCGACAGGATGTATAACTTCTAGCTCCTCTCTACCGTGGGTATAAACGAAATTACCAGCCGCTCATGCTGCTTCCATGGAGCACGTTGAAAATTAGTTCTTTGTATCCCCGTGAATTATCGAGCTTATCAGCTGCCGTCGAGCAGAGGCGAACCGATAGCGTAGACTAGCAGCAGTGAATGATCGTTTAAGAAACTTTGTTAGAGATAATTTAATCTCGTTAGTAAATAAAATTGTTATTTTCGCCATGCGTTTACTTTTTAAGTAAATCAATCAATTAAGGCGTAGAATTAAATTAATTATAAAAGAAATTAATGATAAAAGAAGAGTAATAATAGTGACACTGAAAAAAAATTATTAAGTCATAATACTTATCTTTTTATTTATTTCTACGAATAATAATAATTAAACATTTACTTAGAGTAAATAAATATGTATTCAATAAAAAAATGATAGTTAAATGAAATCAATGATTTTTATATCAAATAAATATATGTTTACATTTAATAAATATTTATTTAAAACTATTCAAACAAATATTTATTAAAATTTTGTACTTTTTCAATGCAATGTTTAATCTGCATTTAATCTGCAACTATGTGACAGTTAAAAAACTGATAGTACCCTCGTTTGAGGAAACGAATAGCCACAATGATTTATATGCATCTACTATAAAAACAATATAAATTCACCGATGCATCAATCAAATCGGTATGCATCGTGCTCACATTGCGGCCATAAGCATTCTATGCACACGGATTATCCATGTCGGAATATTTTCGCAGAAATTAGACAACCAGAAGCGTCGAATCTGTAAAACGTTACGATCCGAGCAATTCGATGTGCAAACATAGAAAAATATCATACATGAAAACAAGCGCGAAACTGATGTCTGACGAAATATTTTACATCCACAAAAACAATCGTAGCAATAATTGGACAATGTAGGAAATTAGAACGACCGTCAAACGGTGTCCCGTGCGCGGTTATTGTTTCGCACGGCAAACTTTATAAATTAAATTTAAATCGCAGCTTTTGCTGTCCCTCGCGACACAAGAGAAATTCATATTGCCGAGCAGCGTGCAGGTTCCGACTTTCGTGAGCATCACTGCTCGGATTTTCCTCCGACTTCTCGACGAATCGCGAGTCTCTCGAGCATCGCTCGAGCGAATGTTTAACGAAACGTATTCGTACGTTACAAGAATTCGCGATGCGCCAAGCTTTTTCCACAGCTCGCACATCAAAAAGAAGTGCTTCCACGGTATCCAAAATATTCACTAACACGCCAAAAAGTATGAAGTCTGCTGGATCGTCGTCGTTTCCGCTGTTCGATAAAAGAAAAGCGTTCGTAAAACTCGTCGCCTTCAAGATGCACACGCTCGAGAGACACGCAATTTTCGATCGAGAGTGGCAGTCTCTCTGTCTCTCTCATTTTCTTCCTTTTTCCTTTTCCCTCGCGTGCCGAAGATGCGATATCTTTCAATTTCTTGGCGATGTGTATGAAGTATGAGGCTTTACGAGGATTCGAGGGTGCCAACGCGGCAAATCGATATGCGACCTCGAACTCGGTCTCGGCAAGCGAATCCAAGCAGGATAACCGAAGAGGAGGAGGCAGAAAGGGAACGAATGGCGTAAAGGAGCAGAGAGAAAGAAAGAGAAAAGCTTTATACTCGTGTTGGAAAAAAAAAAAACCTTTAGAATCCGTGAAAATGACGGAACAGGTAGGTGTACGCAAATACGTGCCCGCTTGCATCGAGAAGAAGCAAGCGCACAAAAGCGGCGAGAGGGCGTGCGGCGAATGCGGAATTTTCCGCGGATTAGTCGGATAAACGAAAAGTGTCAGATTTTTCGCCGCGGCGCGGAGAGTACGCCATTCCACCGCTTATATTTCCTTTATTTCACTGTGCCGCCTGACGCGTCGGCGGTGGAAAAAGAAGATAAAACCGCGAGTGGGAAACAAGAACATTCGTTCGATATCCTGCGAGTAAATTAACGCGAAGCGAAAATTGGCGAATCTAAACGCGGCGGGTTTTTCGAGCGAGAAAAATTTCATAAAATTCAACAAATAGGATATAAGGCCCTAAACTATCAAGCTTATCTTAAATAATTCAATATGAAATATGTACTATTGGGTTGTCCGGAAAGTTCGTGCCGCAAAAGATTTAAATTTAATAAATGTATACTAAAATTTAAATCTTCTGCGTTTCAATTTTCCTTCAAAATCGGCACGAACTTTCCGGATAACCCAATATTTATGTAATCCTGCAAACTGCGCGCCAAAATTATTTAAGATGCCTATGAGCAATTATCAATATTATTAAACTGCTTATCAATTTAATTTGTGATATATTACCATTCTAATTCTATTAGGATTGCGTTTCAAGACTAAAAATTAAATTCACACCAAATTTATTTAAGCACAGGAAGATCCAGCTTGACTATTTAGATCATTTAGAATCTTTATCCCTATTTGTGTACTCACATTACGATTTCAAAAAATCCTTTGTTTAATATTGTTCATAAAATTCGTTGTAAAAACTTTATGATCATAATAATTAGCGCAGAAAGGTTTAATTTCATAATATCTCCAAGCTATTTTTCTGGAAAAAAAATATATATATAAATTAATTGTTTATATTGCCTGCACATTCGACCGTACGAGAGAAGATCTGCAAACTGCGAAACCGCACACAGGACACTGTAAACAGTTCGGGAAAAACAAGTAATAATTCTGTCGAAAATAAATCACCCCTTCAGCACAACTCGCGGCTCAATTGCTCTCATATTCTGCCAACGAGAACGAAGAACTCCGTGTTATTCATAATAATAACAAAAATATTCCACATCGTAATGCTGCGACGAACAGCCTTTCAATAAAATATCTACAATGACATTTTAAAGCGTAAAATTTAAGCTTTAAGTAAAAAATGACCAATCATAATCGAACGTGAGATAAGAATAATCGATTATGTTGGTTAATTTACAGCTTAAGACCTAAAGCTTCAGTTTTACGTCTTAAATCTCATTGTAGACGCCGCGTGCCGCTTAATGCATCTAATATCCGCAACAATGACACCGGTTATTGATATTGTGCAAAGAACAGATGAAGGAAGGAGAGAAAAAGGCATAATCCGCATCTAAAGGTAGTAGCGAGGGCGTCGGTGATAAAAGGATCAGGCCGATTTTTACGAGCACGACAAGTGCTCTCTCGTATGAAACTAAGCTCTAATGTGTAGTCGACCTCGAGTATCCATGGGATAGAAACCGCGAGTAGAAACTACCTTTACCACCCCCTTGCCGTCCACGAATTCGCTCAATAACGGCAATCGCCGCTGCAGTTGGGAAAACGCTTGGAATCGGTTTGAAGAGGCCACCGGGAAATATCGCGCGAATTTAATGACGCCGCGCGATAATTTTTACACCAGACACTATTGAGACTATTGAACGTGTCAAGCGATCAATATAACATTTAAAACCGAGAGCACTCGAATGTGTATCTTTATTTAGAGTCTGATAAATTTTAATTATAAATAGCGACATGTAAATAGATTAAATCGGCTTACAAATAAGCAAAGTGCGTTGAATTAAATTGCTAACATTTGTCAGCTGCTACTATCCGTTGTATTTATAATACATATTGATGATCAAGCTTAAATGTAAATCGTGACGAATCATTTTCCGATAATTCTCAAACAATATCTCTTTTTCTGACAATCTTCAAATGATGATACTTTACATTAATTCTATTATAAGTCGTACTATCCGAGTAGGGTTGTACTTTTTTAAAAAATACATGGAGAAAATATTTTCTTAGAATTTACCCTGAAAATATGATAGTCCTGGGACGATATTGTATTTCGAAGAATTTTATGTTGAATTTCTCTCATTCATTAATAAAACTATAATAAAATATAAAATAAGTTCGATTAATTTTACTAAAGTGCATAGTAAAAAATCTTTAAAATATTGTATCACACACATAACTATCATATTTTCAGGGTAAATTAAAAAAAATTCTCTCCCTGTACAAGTACTCTTTTTCGGATCGTGAAATTTATTATATTATTAAGAATTGTCAATAAAAATTATATTGTAGAAATTATATTTCTTTATATACCTATTGTAGAAATTATATTTCATTAAATATCTATTGTTGAAATTATATTTCATTAAATATACCTATATACTTAACACATAAAAAAATATACCCTCTTTTTTCGGGCCGATAATTTTTTTTTAAAAAGCATGTATGTATATGTATATGTATTCTTATCTTATGATAATATAGTAACTCTACCCATGGAGCTACAATTGCGATATCGCCTCAGAGAGACGGACATATAAATTCATATTATTAAACGAAATCACTAGTATCGAGGACTAAAACCGACCTCGCTGCTCTTCTCATTCGATCCCGATATAAATCATCCCTTTCCGCCAAAAAAACGGCCGAACTTAGTCTCGGTCGCGCGACTGTTGAGAGCACGAAAGAGAAAAGAAATCGCCTCTCGCGTTGCCGAAAATGGAGAAAGAGGCGACGGATCCTGAGAGTTGGTTCGGGCGCATTACCGTGGAAAAGCGGCGCGAGCACGCTCGCATACTTTCGGCCGACTGCAAATAAAAGCTCGCTCCTGTGCCCGTTATCTCAGGCGTATAATCTAAAGTGGTTCGTAAAACCGTCTATACGAATCCCCGGCGTGGCGCAGCCAACGCCATCGGATGAGAATGCATCCCCGGGTGGCGAAGGGAGACGCGGGGGCGTGAATACGTGTTTGGTGTGGTTATGCACCACTTCTCGTGCTACACGCCGCCGACAAATACAATATAGCGAGACACGTATTTGCATGGTGGAGCATGCGTGTGTACACGCCATGAATTGCCATTATATAAAAAGATGACAATAGTGGCATATTCGATACGAACCCAAAGTCTTCCTGTTATAAAATGTGTACTTTAGGGACGAATGCAATAATGATACATTAAAATCGTGCTAATAAAATTTGCATTATAACCGAGACGATTTATTACAAAGTAGTGATTTATGTGAAGAACGTGAAAAGTCAACAGCAGACAAAAAATTGTCAAAAAATTCATCGTTAAAATTAAGATCCTGAATTGTTACACATATATTCATAAAACTAATTAAATAAAGAAAATTCCTACACTGAGGAAAAAGTAGCCCAAATTTAAATATTTAAATATTTAATTGAATAGTACCAACTAAACATTCACTTACAATAATTAAATATTTACTTAATAAAAAGACGCGATTGTTAAATTAAATAAATGTTTTTTATACCAAATGAATATATTTTTATATTTAATACATATTCAGTTGGTACTATTCAAATAAATATTTATTGAAATTTAGGAAATTTACTTTTTCCTCAGTGTATATTCAGTCAAAGTCGATCTTAGTGCTTTAAATATTTCTGAATTTATATATACGTATCTGATTCAGTAAATTGCAAGTCGACATTTCTTTTTCTTAAAATGCAATCGTGAGCAGAAATAGTAATATCAGAATAGAAAATCATTTATTAAATTGTCAAACAATTAATAATGTTTTATGTTTATAAACATCTCTTTACAAGAATATTTAAAATTAAATGTTAATGAGAATCTTAAATTAGAAATAATTATTAATTTATTGCGAAAAATATTGCCTAAAAATATATACATAAAATATTGAATAAATATTACAGTTCTTGGATAATTTATATTCTCATTTAACACCCTTGTGTCTCGGTACAAAATTTTTAACAATTGTGAATATAAAATAATTTACGCATCCATGACATTTATCAGGATTATTCCGGAATACAATGATAAATTAATTTTACCCTCTTCTCCTTTCTTTCCTTCACTGTTACTGCAACATGAGCAAGTATACCACAGGGACGGTAAAGAATGAAGGTTGTAGTACGAGAAAAGATGCGAAGATACATAATAGCGAGACGCCATCGTTGCGTTTTATCGTACGTATGCCCGGCGCATATGCAACGTCGACGGGTATTCGAGCCACGTAGGGAACCTCCTCTACTTAACTATCCATTAAATACGACCGCTATTCGCTGCACAGCACCAGCACCGTTCTACGGTATCAAATCCAACGTAATCTAGGAAAAATATCGTAGCTGGTAAAAAGTGGAGCGTATCGATTGATGTTCGTACGCGAACTAGAATAATATTCGCTGAAATTCAGAACAAGCTTCTACGATGTATTTCAACCTTTTTATACCGCTGTGTAACGTACGAACATTCTTTTTTAATTAATTCACCTACGCAAAGCATTTCTTCCTCTTTTGGTAAGAAGGAAATTTCCACGAAGGAATTAATGTGTATTTTGAAGCAGATGAAAAGATACGCTGATTCGTGCAAAAGGAACGGGATGACGAAACAGCGAGCGTTGGCGCGCTATTTCGAGATAAATTCATTCGAATTAATTGCTTTCCCCTGTCGCCCCGCCCCGTCGGTCGCGTCGTTGCCACTTTGTTCCGCCTCTCGAATAAATAATTTCGTTAATGTGTAATTTAGATAAGCGCACGCGCCGCGGAAGCCTTTTAAATTGTATTGCATGTCGCTCGTTCGTACCGAATTTATCAAAATTAATTAATTTCCTATGAATATGTAACGCGGCGCATTGTAAACAAGCGCGGGGATGCGCCCTCCTGTCGAGCGCATTTAATCAATAGCGCTCGCATTAAGCGTGTCAATTATCAATGAGGTACCGACAACTATTTCAGGACTACCTGAGGCGATTAATTATCAATCAAAGCTTGGTACTTCCCCACGACATAGAATTAGCTCATCCTATATAGTTGATATGACAGAATCTATTGGTTTTCTGAATCGATGATCGAAAAAGCTGGCGTAGATCGCCTCTTTGACGCAAGAATTATAAGAATTACCGTTCGAGATACGAAATTACGAGTAGATGGGTAGTATCGATGTCGATGACAAATTAACCGCTCCCGTTGATTAAACGACTCTTTTCCTATCTCAACGCAAATTACTTCGTTAATCTGATATTAAATCTCGCGTATAAATGATCGCGATCCTTTTTTTCCAGCCCTCCTCCCCTTGCCCTCGAAAGAAAGTTGTATTTTTACAAGGTAATGGGGGTATTTACTGGAATTCTCTATATGATCATAACAGATGTGCTTTTATATTGAGTTTCAGCGATAAAACAAGAAGCTTACAACGAAGCTTATCATAAATAGATAAAAGTCGTTGTCAATAGGATATTCAAAAAATGCAAGAAAATAAAATTGCAAAAATTTGATTGTACCAAATATTTTATATGTTTAGAATAAAATATTTTGCTATATATTCATTATGAAGCTTAAAATATGAGCTCGTAATTCAAGTGAAAATTCTTTGTTGTCTACGTTAACGCTTCCTTTATACTTTAAAATATAAATTTAATGTTTGACAACATAAATCATGAAGCAATAACACGATTTAAACAACTATAGTCATCGGGAGAGGAAAGAAAAAAGTTCTACGCGTACAATATCTATCTTTTTCCTCCGTTCAATTAACGACCTGTAGAAAAAAAAAATAACGAACAATAAGAACCAAGCTGCCAGATCAATTTATCTTTTTGACATCCGCACGAGTTGCCTTTTCCTCTCTCACAGGGAGATTTTCCTTTCTTTTCCCGAGGCGTGCGCGAGAGAACTGACGAGAATCGATCGATATGGCCGTCCGCATCTGGGTCGCGACTTTTTCTCTAATTACTTGTGGCTTTGAGGGTAGTTGCAGTATGTACCATTAGATCGATGCAACTCTCCCTCGCGCAGCTTCCTTTTGTCCTCTCCATGTTTTTAAAAGGCAACGCGATTCGTCGTACCGGCATGATTGCGGCAGCGTAATCTTCGTCAAAAATCGAAGGTTCAAAGGTCGAAAGTTCTCTCCGTGTTGCCGCCATGAGACGGAAGCTTATTAGTCGGCTGATTAATTATCGTTCAGCCGGCAGATTCGCTCAAGGGGACGTGAGTGTCGTAAAGCGTCGTCTTCTGACGACGGCCAGCGTGGTCTTTGAACGAAGCAAGCGAGTGCATATACCAGGCGGTAATACCAACACAAACTTTCTTGCGCTACGATTAACTTCCCTCGAAAATCCTACGTAAAGTCCCGCGCAACGAAGGCACTTTGCGGAAAAGTCTTTCGAGAAAATTCCCGTTCGTCAACGACAACGCGGATGATCTCGAAAATGCGAAAGACGAGAAAACGCGGAATTTTGCTTGTAAACATTTCTCCTTAAATGAACAGATTAAACATATCTTTTTTATTATCTTCTTTTGTTAATTCCTTTTTTTAAAATCAAGTTATATATAATTACCTGAGAGAAGAAACAGAAGAAAGATATGAAGAACAAGAGACAAAGGGAATCAAAGTAAACCAAAGATGAGAGAGAGAGAGAGAGAGAGAGAGAGAGAGAGAGACTGATGACAAGGTAGAGGTAGAGAGACAGAACAGGAAGAGAAAGCGTGAAGTTACCGATTGGACATGGAGCGCGACAGAAGGAGATAGCGACGTGTATTGGCACAATCAGTCGACGGCACGTTACTACTCGTTGAATTGATTGCAACCTAAGAGCGAACTTAAGAGTTACGCACACGTACTTCGCTCGCACGTTTATTCGCAGGCCGCGACAACGTAAGATGAGGGAAGTTTCGCGATAATAAAGCGGAACTTGGATCGGAAATCCAAAATTAGTGCGCGTCTCTTCCCGTTCTACACCACTACATCGACGAACGTGAACGGAGTTTCGTCACCGTAGCGAATAATAATTGCAGTTTCAATGAGCGAAATCACTCGAGCAGCAAAATCGTGGAATTAATCATAGATCTCCCTTGGGCGAACGAATCTCTTCTTGGTATTTTTTATAACAATAGCTACGAGAGTGGATCGGCCTGCGCCGTTTGATGGAAAAAAATTGTACCCGAATAGAACGAAAATACGTCGCGAAAATAAAATGTAAGAGCGAACTAGAATAAAATTGTTATGATGCGTGGCAACTGAAAAACATGCTGCGACCATTCGATTTGTTACGATGGATCGATCTATTAACACAGTTTATTTTTTAAACAAAAAATACATCGCGTTATAGTTTTCATTCGCGTTATAGTATGCATGCATACATCGATGACGCAACCAACTAAACAATAACGATTTTCAGATAAATGCTATTTTTTTAAGAATCGACAAAGATTAACAATTATAATTCATATTGAATGAGAATAAATCAATTAAAAGAAATAATCCAATTTTCAATCGAAGCGGATCTTAGTGCTTTAGTGTAAATTTATATACATATCCGATTCTACAAATCGTGAATCGGCAAACTGAAATTTTACAAAAGTTATTTCTCTATCTCTCTTTCTT
This sequence comes from Atta cephalotes, assembly GCF_000143395.1. Taxonomy (NCBI): domain Eukaryota; kingdom Metazoa; phylum Arthropoda; class Insecta; order Hymenoptera; family Formicidae; genus Atta; species Atta cephalotes. The sequence goes on along the minus strand of NW_012130079.1, from coordinate 3,676,359 downwards.
GCATGCAAACAATTTTAAGATAGACTTTACGATTTAAAGAAATTAGATAATCAAGGAAATATCATCATACTTAATGTCAAGGAGCGCGACATTAAGTCTTAGGCTTTCCCGTCAGACTTCGAGATATTCTAAAAGAAATTCCACCGTTCACGCACCCGTTGCGCACCCATTATTTCCGGGGAAACTTTCGTTTCACGAGTAATTTCACTAGAATAAATGGCACATCCGAACGCCCGTCCGTTTCCAGAATTCAAGATCTCTTCAAGAGAACGCGGGGTGAGGTCGATTATAATTCGTCATTCCGACAACGCTTATCATTATACTGCGAGGGGAAATATTACCCGGTTGGAGCAAATTCCGCCCGTTATATCGAGCATAGCGCGCAGAATCGTAGAATAATGCGCCAATTAACCCTTCACGCCCTAAGAAAATTTCGAGAGGAATGGGCAAATATTAAATTCTTTTTTTTTTTTCACTCAAATCAGTTATTGTATGATGAAACGGTTTCGTAAAAAAAACCTGTAAGTATAGTTAACGAATTATAATTATTTTCTTTTTTACATGACAGGAGAACGTGCATATAGTATTGAAATCCATACGTTAAATCTTAACATATAGTGCCACAAAAATACCGGATAATTTCTCTCTCACGTAGCGTTGACTACAAAACTACATTGCGAAAATTATATGTTAACAACGAAATGATACAAGTAAACATTATCGTGCATTTTGTAAGATAAACTTCCAAACACGATAGAATATATAAATACATGATTATAGTCTATGGATTATCGCACGCAATACAAGTATAAAGAAAAGTAAAGATTTGATCGGTTTCAAGTCGCTTAAATAAAGGTTAAAGAATATCTTTAGATGTAACGATCATTGTAATTTATTTATCAAGCTAAAGGAACGCTGACCCCAACAATAATTCAGTAAACTGAATAAAACTGAAAGGACAGCAATAAGTTCACCTAACGCAAAACATGTCGACGTGCAGACAGACGAGAAGATTGTGCAAGAACGTTTCATCGGACTCATTCGCGGTCGATATAGAGTGAGAAAAGAGAGGGAATTTATTTTTCCCTGGCGAGGATAAATCTGCACATGCAGGTAAATCAATTTCCTGGCTCGCGGCGAGACCTGCTAGAGACAGGACGAGTCGTTACGCTTTTTATAACATTTTTCCAAGTCAATTTCCTTTCGCCCATCGACGAGAAGAATCCAAGGTTCCTCTCGAGAGAGAGAAAGAGAAAGAAAGAGAGATACATTTTCATGAGTACGGATGCAATTTTAATCCTTTGAAAAAATTGCAAATCCTCCGAAAAAATTTTTTTTGATCCATAGCAACTAGAAATAAATTTTTATCTCTATTCCCACCGGTATCTTTTCATAAGTTCTGACGATTATTCTTAACACTCCAAATAATACGAACAAATACAAAGTCTGATAATGTTTCAGTTTTTGGATAAAAAAATTTTTTAATCATAAATAAAGTCACAAAAATGCATTCTCAAAATAGTTATAATAAAATGTTTAACCGTTCTGTATCTATTTAAATATAAAGCAATGTTAAATATTTTTTAGATTTTTATCGATATCGCGCGCGTGCGAATAACGCTCACGGAAATTTGCAATGCGGGAACCAGCACGGACGCAAGAGGCGATTGTTTTACAATCCTCGTGACGAACGTTTCCACTTCCGCATCCCGCATACCGCGTCAGCCGAACTTTTAGGGCCACAAGGAATTTAGGTCGCACAAGAGACAAAAGACGAGAGTGCATCGCGGTGCTACGCTCGCTGTTCGTCACGCGCTGGGGAGCACGCGTCTGTCATGGACGTCGAGAATGTCCCGATGGATATCGATGGTCTCTCGATGCTCAAATCCAGCTCGTCGAGTAGCTGGGTTAACCGTGGGGAGAGGAGAAGGCTATTGCCGCGTCGCGGTAAATCGCGAACATGGCGAGTCCGGAAACGCTGCACCGGTGCGTCGGCGATGAATGCAACGACGGAAGAGAGACACTGTCGCAGGATCGGTTGTTGTGCGCCAATGCCATTATCGAGTCTCGACGATAACAATGCAAGAACGATGCGGTACAATCGTAGAACGTGATGTTACACTGGATCGTCGTCTCCGCAACGCGCTATTGTTCAACATATAGTTGACTTCACCCACGTGAGCATTCGTACTGATTGCGAGCCGCTGTATATCGCGCGATCCGCGGATGATCCGCTACTCGCTACAGAGTGGCCGTTGCCCGCTTCTACATTTTGAATCGCGCATACGAAGTGCATATACACCGAGTCGAGAGACTTCTGTGTAATGTAGTCTAGTATAGCTATGTACAGTACTACGCTAATTCTTCTATGTACTGTCGTGAGTATAACCAAAAAAAGCACATACCGTTATTCACATAAAGTGTATTGCTATATTGACCAGAGACGCACACACTGTATATGTATAACATCTTTGGATGTATAACATTATAATCGAATTTTATTTGTTTAATTCTTCTCTAAATTGTGTAAAAATTTAGAAATAACTCATACTACAGACGAAATAAAAAGAGAAATATTTTAAAATTTTGATTCAACTCCTTTCAACACGCACAAGTATAAAAGACAAGTAAAATTAATTTTGGGCAAAAAATAAAATGATATATACAATTAAAATACTTAATAACATGGAAAGTGTATTATATATTATCATTATTCTGTGGTCTTTATGAAATATTAATAATGCTTCCATAATGTAAAATTTAGTCTTCCACGTCAATATTAAAGAGTGATGTCATCCGATATTGTTTAATTAGCGATGCCTAAAATATTTGGAATTATGATATACACGTCAATGTGGTCCTGAATATTCAAGAATGATTTAATTAATTAATTCGTTAAGCTGAACCGTATCGAAAAAATGAAGTTGTCCAGACAATTAATTTACGGAAAAACGTTCTTGGCTTCAATCGGCATTCCGCAACACGAGTACATGCGTGAATATTAGGTGATGAGCAAGAGTCAAAAGGATAAGAGAGAAATACAGAGAGAAGGACATATAGTCAGAAAGAGAGAGAAAGAGAGAGAGAGAGAGAGAGAGAGAGAGAGAGAGAGAGAG
>NW_012130079.1:3671677-3673223 GCF_000143395.1 Atta cephalotes | reverse complement strand
AGAGAGAGAGAGAGAGAGAGAGAGAGAGAGAGAGAGAGAGAGAGAGGAGAAAGTCGATACGTTGGACAATGGGGAAGGAGGATAACAATGCCCAGCATGGGGCGAGTGGCGAAACAATGCACCGCGACTGGTCCGCACCCCGTCGCGAATCCCTAAATCAACGTTCAGCATATAATAAAACGGCGACGCGCTGACTAAAGGGACTTTAATGAATCGAGCACGATTTTCCTTCCGTCAGCATCCACTTCTGTCGCGTGTATATCGCCTCTTTCATATCGCCAATACCGCCTTTCGACATCAATACCACGCGCGAGTATCGTACGTGAAACGCCATCATTCGATAATTGGCGGCGATAACTGAGAAAGACATCTATGAGCTACTTTAAATTATAACGATCGATTGTGTGAGAAATAACGGGACCAATTGTGAGCTGCACTTTTTGTGAAAAAGACGTATATATAGGAGAATTGACTGCACACATTTTGTTGAAAGAAACATTTCTTTAGATCATATTGAAAAGTGGATTAAATGCATTTTGTTGAATTATTGTAAGATATTGTAGCAAGCATATTTAGAAATCTACTATACTAAAAATAAAATTGTTGCACGGAAAAAATAATTAATAAATCTAAAAATACAGCTAGATACAGATCCGAAAATAAGTTTCTTGGATTATCAATCAAATAATCATGTAGGAATCTCAGCATGTTAAACAATGCAGTAAAAAGTTTAGATATTCTAACGATCAATTTAAGCATCTTACACAATATTTTGATGATCGAACAAAATTATTTTCTGATCTATGCTTATCTAAAGTTTTAGATATTTCAGCAAAATCATATTTTTCGTGTGGAAACAAAACTTATAAATATTTAATTGTAAGAGAAATATTGTGAATACGAAACATTATGTTAAAATATTTTTTCAAATACTATATATAAAACATTAAAATGATTTCAAATTTATTATTGTAATTATAATAAACTTTAATTATCCTATTGACTCTTATCAGATCTTTTTAGTTTATCATTATTAAATAATACGTGTTTGTTATAAATGTGCAACCACAATCCGCCAATTTGATGCCTCTCGTCATTTTGAATGCAAGTATAAGAATAAATTCATATATATATATATATAAGTAGAATTCCAAGTAAGAATTAATGTAAGAATATTAAGATTTTGAATCGTATTCGGAGCTTATCATAAGCCAACGGATGTAGTTATAAAGGCGAACATAAAAGTTATATCTCGATAAAGAGAAAAATGATAAAATATAGATGTGTCTCAAGCAATAAAAATCGACCTTGCACACTCATATACCAGTAAATATATATTCATTCCATATAAGCTGCGCAATTCACTGCATTCATATGTACATAACATTTCATATGTACATAACATTACACATTAAACACGATTAACGAAAACGATTGATGGTAAAACATCATAAATAAGTTTGACATCGAATATTTTAATTTCTTTAAAAAATAAAATATCTTCGCATATATATATATATATATATATATATATATATATATATAT
>NW_012130079.1:3656437-3671657 GCF_000143395.1 Atta cephalotes | reverse complement strand
ATATATATATATATATATATATATATATATATATATATATACATATGTTATTTCAATACTCTATTTAGTTACAAATTACCAATGAAATTAAAATCATAATTTTAATATTGACAGAAATAATATTATTTTTCCTTGTTAAGATAAATATTAAATTTTGGAACGGCATAAATATTCCGAAAGTTATTGTTCAAAATTTGAGCTTCGAATAATTCGAAGAAAATTCGAGCCATAATAGTGACGATGCCATAGTAGTAAAGCCAGCTATAAAGTCAGACCACAGCTTCAGGGAATAGTGTCGCTCTTTCAATACCAGATGAGTCGCATCTGTTATTCGAGTTACTTAAGTCCAAATCTTTCCAAGAGAGAATAGAAAAGGCACATACACACGACATACGAAGAAAGAAGAAAGAAAATACAAAAAAAAGGAAAAGGGAAGAACTCTTGAAAAATATTTGAAATCTTCAGTAACGTGCCCGTGGAAGTTTGGGCGGCTCCACTTTTCAGTTTTTCCGTTTCTTTCTCTGATTCCCACAATTCTAACCGTTCATGTCAAGAACTTTTCAGGAATCTATATATGTGTGTGTCCCTTTGAGACGTGAACGCGAAGCGCAAGGTCCGTGATATAAGAGCGGATTGGCTTCGTCGAAAGGATTTCATGGAATTCGAATTGGGGACGAAATGCCGCGATGAGATTCCAGATACGGCTTCGGCTAATATCGACTCACCATCAGTACTGAACAGCAAGTGGAGAGAACAGTACGCCGAGCCAGGGTTTTCGGAAGGGCCGCGTGACAGGAATATTAATGTCCCGTGCACGTTGCGATGTTGCACAAACTGCGGAAACTATCGTAAGACGGAGTGCTTTGGTCACACAACTCCCACCGACTTGACCGAACGCGACGTGGATGCTTTTCGGGAATCGTTGACGAAAATTGATGAAGTTCGAAGAAGAATGGGGTCACAAAGAGAATTGATTATCTTTGAACATACTGTTTGGCTCATGATACGCAAAGTCAGCGGAAAAATTTCTAATTTTTCAATCCCTCACGGGTCTTACTTCTGACATCGTTTTTCATAAAGAATATCACAAGAAACAAAAATCGAGATTCGTTCAGCAGTTATTTTACTTCTTTCTAAAGTTTGCCGCCAAAGCAATGGGCCGAGTTCGACAATCTGAAGAAAACTTTAAATTAAATCGGTAGGATCGGTAAATTTCTCTTGACAACAAGAAAATACTGCGCTTTATTTTCCCCTTAAAAAATGATTTACTCAGTAATTTAACTCCTGTTAATTAGACCCCCTATCCTTAATTTCATATATTCTTAATTTGTACCCGTATTTATGACTCCATTATTTTCATTCAATTTTTTTTTTTATATTTCTACACAGAACAAATAAACTTTATTTCATCGATCGTTACTCCCACTGACAGTAATCAAAAGAAAGCCTTTCTATTCTATGGAATATGAACTTCATGGTTTGATCAATCCTATCACTAAAGGACAAAATCCACCCTCACACGCACACACGTGGTTCCATCAGCGTGATTGTTACGGGAGGCTTCTATCCGAACCGAGATGAATCTTTGTGCGATATTGGCGTTGCGGCTTCCTTCTTCGCGCAGCTGAAAAAAAACAGACGCGCCAAGAAGCAGCCCTTAACGCGAAGGAAACGAGACGTCAAGTCGAGCAAAGGCAGACAAAAGCCTGAACTCGAATGAAGGGAGAATAGATCGACGTGAAAATAAAAGAAATAGGAGCATAATAAAAAAAAGGGTAGCTTTATGAAAGACGCGCACAAAAAATTGAAAGAAAATCGTTAACATGATGCAAGTGTACGTCTCGTTATTAATATAACAAAATTTAATGTATTGTCTTTTATACACACACACACACACACACACACACACACGCGCGCGCGCGCGCGCGCGCACACGCACACACACATGCACACATACACACAAAATTGCGTCCATCTCGATTACATCGTTATCGTGATGTTGACCACAACAGGATTCGCTGCAACATTTTTTTTTGTTAAAAGATATTATTTTCCAATATTGATTCCGAAATTCCAACTGTGCGTATTTTTACTGTACTATACACTGAGAGGAAAAATGTACTAAATTTTAATAAATATTTGTTGAAATAATGCCAGCTGAATATTTACTGAATGTGAACATGTATTTATTTGATACAAGAACTATTAATTTGATTTAACGATTATTTTTTTATTTGGTAAATATTTATTATTCATAAATAAATGTTACATTGATACTTAAACAATTATTTATTAAAATTCAGGACATTTTTCTCTCAATATCTTCACTATTTCAATGCAAATATATATATCTCATACATAAACTACGCCAACAAAATCTATTTTTGTATAATCCCTATTGCTATATTTATGTAATTCTTGTATAAAATAAAAAAGAGAGTTTATACAATATTTTATATTAAATTCGTTTCTTTTATTAAATTCGACACTGAAAAAAAATTACTTTTATTATTTCCACATTACGGATATTATTATAATTGTTATATACATTATAATATATATCGATATAATATATATCGATCAATAGAGATTGCAAATTTCCAGAGATCGGTCAATGTTAGATTCAATAAATTCTACGATTGCGGTTGTACGTGATGTTTGTGCGTTCGTTATTCGGAAGTTCTCGGAGTGAGATCGACGGGAGAGAAAAAAAAGCGTGGCAGAAACGAAATCACGCGAAGCAAACATTCGTTACCGGCGCGTAATATAATTAGACGCGCGGGAAATCGCGAACGAACTCGTACCAGGAGGGGCAACGATGGAAGACTCGGAAATGCGGTACGTGTAAGAGCCAGACCACAAACACGAATTTTCCACCGAATTCTCTCCAATTTCCCTGCGATAGCCCAACGTTCCTGGTTTCGGGAGCTGGCTTATGGAACAACGTACCTATCACGAACTTCAGGAAGGAGCGGCGGTGTGCTCTCCCTATTGTTTGACTTGTTGGGGCAGTAATAACACAAGTTAAACCCCGGTATAACAAACCTGCATATGGAATTCTCCGATGCTTCAGCGCCAGTCGCATGCGCTGACAGTGCCTGTCTCCGTTGTGAATGCATTTCGTTGACGGTTAAATTCATTGCTATATGCAGTTGGGGTAATGAGGGATGCAGTGTACCAAATTGTCTCGGCAATGGAAAATCAGTAAATTTACAAATATTCATATATATCATAATAAATATGTATAAACACTCGCAATAACATCGTTACCTATCGAGATATAAAGCCGAATAAACAAATCCTCGCAAAATCTTTTTTAAAAAAATGTTTATATAAAATTGTCACATTATAGTTCACATAAAGTTTTCACGACTTAGATATAACAATTTTCACAGTGACCGATAAAAATCTAGAAATTTATATAAGAAAAGAATAAAAGAAATAGAAATGAAAAGATTAAATAATAAGATAGAAAAAATAAATAAATAAGAAATGAAAAATAAATAATAATGCAAATATACGTATACACATACATTTCCAACTTCTATATATTAATTATAAAAAGACGTGTATATAGTAAAAAATTGTTAAGCAAGCTATTCTACCTTGTAGGGACTAAAGTACTTCGCTCAGAAATTGGAACGAGCTTTCAGGGAGAGTAAGCTCTAATACGCAATCGCTCTTGAAACGTGGAAGTAGCTAAAGCCGCGTCTGCAGCAAGCGGGCGAGGAAACCGGTAATACGGATGGGGACGAATGTAGCTTGTTAGGAGATGAATGAAAGTTGTCAAGACGGTCCAATTAATGTCAACTCTTCTGACTTAGCCTATCCGGTAGCCTGCAAGCACCGGTAAACTATTTCCCCTCCCAAATATTGGCGTATTACGGTCTTTTGCGGAATTTAATTTGGAACTTTAATAACTTGGAATCACATTGCTATTTTAGAATCTATCCGAATTTTAGTCACGTGAAAAGATGAAAGACGATATTCGGATAAAGCGATCGAGTTAAATCTAATTTCCTGACTATAAAATAAAAAAGAAAAATTGCAACTCCATAAATGAATACACAGACAGTAACTTATATCTCCGATGGCCATGCCGCTCACCAAAGGATTTTTGAAAGAAATGCGACTTCTTTATCGGAGAATCTACTTATACCTTAGATAGGAGGAACTCCTCTCGGCGGGCAAAGGATAATGCAAAAGTAACTTTGTCACGGACGCGTGGCAACTTTCCCATAGTCCGACAACTTTGGACGGGCCGGGACTAGAATAATATTATTTTTTCTCCATCGCGGGATTACATTAAAGCACCATCGCCTCATGGCTCACGTTTTTACGACCGGTAACTGACTGTTATCAGCTGTAGAAGATCACACGGTACTGCATTTTGCGAATTGGTCGAGGGATTCGGCATATTTGTGGCATTATGCGAGGTGGATATGCCAAGAGAGAAAATTAATAAGCCGGAATATTAGTTTTTGAATATATCCAAAAAATGACATTTTAAAGATAAACTGTTTTGTTTGGTATCATCCAGGAAACTGAATTTATCTAATCTAGAATGGAGTAATTATTACAATTTTAAATTAAAAAGCATTCCTACACACATGAGAAATAATGTACCTATAACCTATTATTGCGATTAAATTAACATTAAATAAGAAGTTCTTTCCCATTATGAATAATTTTCATATAAGCGAATGATATTAAACCAGCAAGTATATGAAAGTCTATTTTTAGTAATAGCGATATATCTTCAGCTCGGCTTCGTGCAGTTGAAATGCAGAAATGCTCGTTGCAGTTTGAAAATTATGCCGACAGCACGACGCGTTTTAAAGGGGATCTAAAATCCGAGAAAGAGAGTCGGAGGTAGGTAGGATTTCGCAGGAATGATATTGGCAGCAAACAAGATCCTCTGCGAGAAATCGTTTCCGCGAATAAGAAGGTCTTTTACGACCTTGCTGAGTCAGGCAGGGCGCATAAACGAGGTGGGCGGTACCTGGCAGCCAAATAAAGTACCTTCCTCCCTTAAATCCTGTATACCAACTGAAGACGACGAACGAGGAAGGAAGACACTCGTTGTGGGATCCTTGCGTGTGCGTGCAAGTCTCTGTATGTATTAACGTGTAAAACACCTATACAATCGATCGACATGTACAGAGTGGGCCAAAACACGACCACTATTCAACAGCGCCGACATTTCCGGGAGTAGTTTCCGGTGGCGTTCAAATAACATCTCTGAAGGAACATCGATCTTTGCATGAGCCAACAATTCGCCAATGAGGTAGATAGATCGGAATACCGTGCCGGTGTTTACTTTGCTGTTGTTATGCACCGCCTCAAATATGATGAGTTAATGACGATCGTGATCTTGATGCGTTGAAGAGAACATCAATCATCTTTTTACTACTTCCTCTTTGCAATTTTTACCGTTTTTACTTCAAATTTCTTCTAATGGGAAGCTACACTCCAGTTGCACATTTGAAATTTTTTAAAATTCTTTATTAAATAATTTATGCTACACTGAGAAAAAAATATAGTAATTTTAATAAATATTTAATTCAATACTGCCAACTAAACATTTACTTACAGTAAGTAAGTATTTATTCAATAAAAAAAAAGATTGTTAAATCAAATTAACATTTTTTTGTATCAAATAAATATATCTTTATATTTAATAAATATTTAGTTGGCAGTATTCAACTATAAATTTATTAAATTAATGTATTAAAATTGACTATATTTTTTTTCAGTGTAGACAAATTAGGTATTGTAAAATTATGTATCTAAAATACATGAAACTTCGAGATCCGATCTAAACACATCTTTTATTAAACTAAAGGTTGATAATTAATAAAGAATAAAATAATTTAAAATTAATCAGGAGTAAAAAATTCAAAAGTCAATAATAAATTAAGAAAATAATTTGTCAAGTATTAATATAGTATCGAATAAATAAATAAAAATCATATTTTGATTATTGACATATAAAGAGAAATGACTTTAAAGAGAAATAATTAATGTAGCGCGAATTTCACGCAAATGAAATGACGAAATGAAAATTGCTGTCGAGTATTTGAAAACAGCGATCAGCGATCACCGATTGAGTAATCAATAGTCCTGGAATTTCAATGGAGTTCTCTCGTCGAATTACTGAAGCATGTGAAAATCGATCACAGTTGCATGTAATGATCGCAGGCAGGCATGCGGACGCTTACATTTTAGTCGGAATGTAATTCAAGCAAAATCTTCTTCGGTTAGTTTCATTAACATCGCAGACTGTCCTGTATCCTGTGGGACAACGGTAATAGAAGCACCAGTGCACACATGCTCGTATAACTTCGCATTATACATTCTTTCCCATTATGCAAATTCTTAGTTATTATGCAAATGCGCCGACGCTTCTTTGGTTCGCGTGCGAGAAAAAAATATTTAAACGGGAGGTCACGTAACAACGTCGCGTTCCCGCTGTATATTTGTAATACGTTTTAATAGCATTTCGAAAATAAATTCATACACTCAGTTCAGGCATTCAGAAAATTCAGTTAGAGTAGAGTCTATGCACTCTTGTAACAACATGAATATTAGTAATAAAAAGAAAAGGTGTCTCTTGCGAAGGAACTTATGATTTCTCTCATACCCATCAAAGAAAATTAAAATTTTCCTTTCGCGTTTAATGAAAAAAACCTGTACCAACACAGCTGTATAACATTGCCGATAAGTTCGTGTACATAGCTAGTCGGTAAAGAGGACTTTTAACGCTAAGTTTTAAAAGTCTTATGTTATGTTAATTCGACATATTAATTCCACAAAGAATCTTTCCTATTTCCTTAATATTTATATACATAGATATAAACGATACCAGAGGCAAAAAGATATTATTGAGTTCAGAAACAAAATTTATAGCATCGCTGCAAAAATTTATCTTTTTATTTATTTTTTTATATTAAATTTTTTATATAAACAATATTAAGTGAAAATCAACAAAAAAACGTTCAACATAACTAAGCAAAAAGAAAGTCATATTCGATCAAAATTCTAGGTGCCTAATAATATTTTTGTGTGAGAGAATTTTTCAATTTATTTTATATTAAAATTTTATAATATTTACGTATTTAAAACTTTTTATATTACACTAAAAAGCGTTCATTTATTTATTTCCGAATCTCTTTACTCGCGATTTTCGCTTTTTCCTAACGTATCGAGATAATTACCTTTATTCATAACTATAAAGTAGATTTGGGTGATTTCAACTTATAACCGTGTTCAAAGTGATAGAAGAACATATTGATGCACCGCGATGACCACAACTAAATTCGCATTTATGGTCAGTCGGATAAATGCGGTGGCACCGCTTTTGTGGAACGACGAAATGATATAGACGACGTGTACGCATATGCATATACATATACATATGTATACAGTGACACGTGTAGCATTTATATAATACTGTGTGCGGCACGGCTGTCGCTCTCACCTATGCGCCCTTGCACCGCAAACTATTGGACAATTGAGCAATGTGAGAGAAACAATAAGCCGGCGTGTATCATTGGTGAGGCACAAACCGCTAACCAACGAGCGGAAAAATGCAAAGCGTTAATTAATGGAAGGAACGAAAGTGCACTCTAAAAGCCAGCGGTTACAATGTATTGCAGGGAATTGCGATTGCAGATTTTAATCACGTTGAGGAATATTCGGCATAGCTCCTGCAATTTTTGTCTAACAAATCCTTTGTTATGAGAACAATATACATGCGTAGGTAGAAAAAAAAATTGCCATATGATTACACGTAATAATCATAATAAAATATTCCCATATATTGTTTATCACAAGCAAAAAACACATACTTCCAATTTCTCAATTAATATTACAATTTGATATACCTGTTCATAATAAATTTGAACTTTCTGATTGGAAAATCTATGCTTGGAAAATGTGGAAAAACTTCTACGTAAAATATAATACAAATATTAAATATTTCAATAAAGTTATTGTGATAATGTAGATATTAATTAGTATATATGTCGTATATTAATATACATAATAATTTACATAAAATGCAAAAAAAAAGATGACAAGCAACTTCTTTTTTGCATAAAAAAAGAAGCATTAATTTTTTTGTAGAAGAAACGTTAGTTTTTTATATAGAAACGACGACATAAAATAAATACATTGGAGAATGTATATACAAATATATGCTCCTTATCTTCCATATACGCATTAAGTTATATGTGCGAAGTAATGAGCGTGAAATTTAAGGGACATGACATTGCCCTACCCTAAGGCATCACTCTCTGAGCCGGATTCTCGTATCTCAGAAATCTCTGCCTCTACTTAGCATTTATCTCCGGAATTGGGTTAAGAACCGAGGACCTCCTGCGCTCGTTTTTCTCTCCTCAGGGACTCTTAGAGCCTGCGGCCGGCGGCCCATCGAGGGTGAATTTAAACGAAACCCAATCCCCGCGTGAGTTACGGATCACGATGTCATAATTTGCCAGCAGGAAAATATGAATCTGTCTTCAAAATATTAAGTATTGTGAGATATTTATTACGATTATTGTTAAATAATTTGGCATAATTTATACACATGTTACATTTTCATAAATATAATTATAATAAACTTGAGTTATATTATAATTATATTTTTTATATCAGGAAATTAAGATTATCATTCGTTTGAATACCATATAAATATATATTTACAAACGACTAGATCATGAAAAATGTAATGCAACAGGTCGTGTAACATTATTTAAACTATTTATTACTATTTTGAATTAACAAGTTTAAAAATTATTTCTTTGATATTTTTGAAGAAGAGCTCTCTATTGTTTATTAGGCTTAGGATTTTAATTAATTACGTAAATTATTAAAAGAAATTATTACCGCTACTTGAGAAAGGATATTTGATTATATATTTTATATTTGAAGTATGTTGCTAAATATTTCGGTTAAATGCTCATTTTGAAAGCTGTATGTAACGTAACAAAAACGTGATAAAGACAAGATATTGGATTGTCCGGAAAGTTCGTGCCGACTAACCTATATAATTTAATACTAAAATTTAAATCTTCTGCGTTTCAATTTTCCTTCAAAATCGGCACGAATTTTCCAGACAACCTAATACAATTACAAAAATACAAAATTAGAATATATATAATGCTAATTGTATAATATTCCGGAATTTTTTCCGAGAAAATTGAAGAATGTCGTTATATTTATATCATATTTCTAACATTGTAGAAATGGGAAAAAAACAAACGATAATGTAGTCTCGAGAACTCGTTTAGTCTACGCTTATAGTAAACGCCTCATTCCGTTAACCAACTATGTGAAAACTGCACTAGAACGCTAAAGAGATAGATAAATAGAGAGAAAATGAAAGAAGAGGGGGGGAGAGAGAGAGAGAGAGAGAGAGAGAGAGAGAGAGAGAGAAAGAAAAGATAAGACAGAGGGAAAAATAGGAAGGAGGAACGGGAGGGGAAGCGGACTCTTTGTACCCACGGGGCCAAAGTTTAATCTTGTAAACGTATAAAAAGTTTAACCAGCAACGTCGGTGGATATAATGTTACGCGGTGGGAAGTTAGCTCTGATAAAGAGGATGTAAATTGAAGAGTAGCCGTGGAATATAGCGAGAACTGAAGATGAATTCTAGGGTCGAGCGAGATCGAAATACGCGATGAGAATTAACGAATTTTGCATTACGTGAATGATGAGGATACACTCTAAAAAATATCAGTATGGATTTAATACCTATGTCTACATAATTCTCATGTTAGTGTTAATATTAACACTAACGTGATGTGGATTTTAAACCTCTAATGTAGATTTAAAATCAATGGTGTTAAATCCACATCACATTAGTATTAATAATGTTAATATTAACACTAACACAATGAAAATTATAGACATCGCTATTTTTTAAAGTTTAATTCTATAATTATCGGGGGAGGGGGGGGGGAGAGAGAAAATAATATACTTTTAACATCAGCTTCTCATCACTTTTGCTATTTAATTATGCTAATTGCTATTTATTTTTGCTCGACTAACAAGTGGTTTGATTATTTATTTTCGCGCAAAAATTATATACAATAATCAAAATATATTTTTATATCTAAGAATATAACGTAGCGAGTTTAGCAAACTTGCCTGATGAGAAGCAATTTTACAGATATAATGGATACGATGTGAAAAGAAAAGTGAATCGCATCAATAACTCAGAGACGTCAAACTTCATGTTACATCATCATCAAAACAAGGATATTACACGATGAATATCGGAGAGATGGTGTTTTGAAGATAATATTTTTTTCCACACAACATCACAGACGTATATTTTCATAAATTTATGCTCACGGTAATCGATTTCGACATTGGTTACAGCTGCTCCAACCGAAGAAGCCAGTTGAGAGAAACATCGCGTCTAGTACGGACTGTAGTTTATGTCCGTGCATTAACATAGAAAATACGAATCACTCCGAACTACTGACCTTCCTACTCTCCTTTGCCCGCCGGGCCATTTATCCATTAATGGTTATGCTACCATCTTCGTGGGCATTAGCGCAACGAGAATGTTATCCCTTTGCTCACGATGCTGTAACTATCGATTTCCATCATTTTCCATCGCATTCTAGTATCAATAACGTCGAAGAACGTAAATCCTCGATAGAAAATATCTTTTGTGATATAAATCGATATATCTTTTATTTTTCTATATTTTTATATAAACTAAATGTCGATCACGATAAAGAATCTGTTAAGTTAGTACATTCTATTAATATGAAAAAAATAATGAGTAGCGCTTTTCATAGTTCCTTATAAAAATAAAAAAAACATTCCGCACTTTTTATGATAAAAAAAAACTAAAATTAGCCACATCATATTTTCATTTTTTAATTCTTTAATATAAAATATCACTATTTTTTTCAAATGTGTTATTTTCACAGATCTTACGGTAAAGCCTAGTATTATAATATCAGAAATATTGACAATAAAATGTATCCTTAAATAATTGATCGTAATAAGAAGCGAAAAAAAAAAAAGATATGAAAATAATAAAAATATGAGATTTTTTTTTCTCTAGTTCTTAGAACAACATAATACAGAATTACTGAAGGTCAATAATAATTAAAACGTTCTCGTCAGTTATAACGCCATAAGTTAGTAATAACTACATTAATTATACTTATAATAGTTAAATTTAAAGTCACTTTTATCCATGAGCACTTTTCTTTTCTAATTGTATAGTAGCGACTATGTCTAATGCGTATTTAATTTTAATGTCGTGAGTCTTTTTAGCTTCTTGTTAATGATTCAGTTATTAAGAGTAATTTCTATCAAACCGGTAGTAAGACCTTTAAATGCTGGGTTTTACGAAATTAAAAACCTGTATTACGCGGAGAACCATCTAGTCTCCAATTTTTAATTGTGATCAAAATCTTTTCTTTAATCGTTTTATAACATATATAATAACATTAAATAACGATTCTTTTAATTAAAATTAATAATTAACATTAATAATTGAAAGTTTTCGAGCATCGTAGCATTATTTGTAATTTAACTCTTTTTATATATTTTCATCATGATTACACTATTCTTTAAAAAATCAAAATATAATTTTGTATTAGATTATTCGTTACAATACAAGTAATCAATAGTAATTAATTTTAACAAGCAATTAATAATTTTATTTATCCCAGTTTAATCATGTGAATTGTGATCTGATCCTGTCATCACACGCACGCACGAATGAACTGATAACGTTCTTTGCTTCGTAACGAAATCAAACACTTGTATCTGCAAGTTATGTACCGACGAAGAAATGTTTTGATGAAAATATCGCAAGTCAGTCTTTTTGATACGCTGTCATTCCGCTCGGCGGAAACAAATCGCACGTCGCATTATCGGCGTGTCTCGCAGCCGACATTTTTCCACGCAGACGTCTCTCACGCGCGTTCTCTCTTCCCGAAATGTCCCTCCTAAATCTCCGAGGAATAGTGCGGGTTTGTGAAAGCTTGTCGATGCCAGGGACATAGACGGATCACACCCGTAGGATTGCCACCGCTGGTTCGACGCCTCTCTGACCAAACGCAAAGAGAAAGAAAGGAATCGCGCCCAATACAAAAACCATTACGCGAGGCTTCCATCTGCCAATCACGAAAATTGCATGCCATTACACGCTCGACAGATTCTTGATTCTAATACGTCGTCGCAGGAAAGTATACTCCAACAGACGAAATTGATACAAAGTATATTATAATAATAGGTGAAAGCATATTAATTTGTTCCGAGAAAAAAATGTATTGAAATTGAACATCTAACAAGCAATAAATCAATTCAAAATAATTTGAAATATTATAATGCATTATAGTGCATTAAGTAAAAAATAAATTATATTAGTGAAATGCTTTATTAAAAATTATTTTTATATAATATTTAAAAAGAAAAAGAATTTTATACAAGCCAAATATTTTAAGTAAAATTATATTAAAATAACATGTTAAATATATTAATTTGCAAAACTGGAAATTTATATGTTTGTATAAATATCGTCGTTATTGGGTCGTACGTTAATTTTATTAAATGTACTGGCAACAAAAGACGCCAAAATGCCAAATTGCATCGTTGTTATGTATATTTTGTATCCACAAATGAAAATGGCACAAACATGTCATAATTTCACAGCTACTTTAGCCGGAAATTATGATATATTAACAAGAAACGAGAATTGTCAATAATGCAACGGTAAAATGCTTTCTACTGATCTCCTTCTTTCTTTTCTAAAGCGCGATTAATTTGAGCGCCACTCTCAAAAAGCGAACAGTCATGAGTTTATTTAGCTGAATACTTTAAACACAATGGCTTTTATTTAATTTAAAAGGCTTTCAGAACTTCCACATTTTCCCGTACGACTTTTCTTAATTGATCGTCGATACACGAACGAATGGAATCTTATACATGAGCAAATCGATGTACGACTTTTGCACCTTGTATTTCTATCAACTCGACGAAAAGTTTCCGACCGGCAATGGTGAAGTTTGACCTACATCCGCGTTGGACCGATACTTCCAAACCGTCATCGACATACACACACACACACACACACACACACACACACACACACACATCACACACGCGCGCGCGCGCGCGCACTCCCATGAATCTCGAAGAACTGTGTTTCAAAATCAGAGAAAAGAAAATAAACTATAACGTGATCAAGATTACGTTATAAGGCGACCTCGCCTTATAACATCTCAAAGTGTCTGATCAATAAAAAGAGAAAGAGAGAAAGAACAGGTAGTCGAAAACACTAAAATGAGTCGGAAAATGGAAAAGCGTGCGAACGACGACGAATCGGAGAGCAGAAAAGCTAAGCCAGGAGAGGAAAAGCGCTCGTCGGGAATCGATAAGAAATCACGAGGGCGCGCGCGCGCTCTCACCGGAATATTTCTGCATTTGCATGCAATTTTCGAGCTGTTCCGCGCGAACGGAGGAGAGGAATGGATTTACGATTCGATTAAACGCGTATGCCCCACGATATTCCGGCTGGTTCCGCAAAACGATTCGACGATTGCCTCGCGAATGGCTCTCGAAAAACCATCGGGTATGGTGTTTGCGCGCGGCGCATAACGACAGCACCGGCAAAAAAATTAATTTAGCACGATATATTAATTTAGCACCTTCGATTATAACCAATACGATTACGTCAGAGTAGATACATAATTCCAAATTGTTAAATAATTTAATATTTTCCAAACATTCGAGCCACATAATTCTTGATATAAATTACTATATTATTACTACTATTTAAAATTTCGTATGTCAAATTTTAAATAAAAAGCGTGTTATTTGAAAATACTGAATAAATGAAAAATATTAAAATAAACAAAATTACCGTCAAATAACAACTATTACTGACAAATGCTTGTTTAATTAAATTTCTAATTAATAATGTTCAATCTTTTCGTAGTTCAAACATAAAAACAAATAAAAGAATAATTCAATATTAATATTAAACCAACATTAAACATTCAACAATAATTTCGTCAACAGTAATTTCGCATTAATATATTGGAACAAATCGGTAATAAATTTATTTAAGTTAGTTCTCGTTGCAAATTCTTCTTTCGTACGTCAACAAAAATTTTCGGTGAATCGTATGAGAGTGGCTGAACGATAATATCGAAAATTTCTCTGACCATTAACACCATTTACAGCCGCGCGGATATTCACGCCTCTCGATTCCATCAAATTTTCCGCACTGTTGCCTACTACAAATATTAAATGATCATTAAAAACGTTATGTAGAATATAGAAGCGGTAATATCATTTCTCATCGTGGAAAAGTACTCACAAATTTTTATTAATTTAATTTTTATATTTATTCCTGAGAGAGAGAGAGAGAGAGAGAGAGAGATCGCTTTTCGTTGAATTTGTTATGTAAAATATCATTATGGAACTCTACATGGAATAATATGTTAAAAGTTATCTCTTATGAAAACTCAGGTACACATCAAGACAGATAAAAGCGACTTTATAAAGACGAACACGGAATAAGATGACGAAAGATAAGTCTCAAGTAACTCTAAACGCGCTACACGAACTCGAAACACATGTACTTCGCTACGTTAGCACGGGATAATTTTAAGCAACTGCACTTAACGTTCTCTTCGCTCCTCTTTAGTAGGTACGAAACTGGGTCACGGTGTGTAACACGATGTTTTTCAAGTAAACAACGGTGCAACGGTGAACAAGCGAGCGATAAATTTCTCCCGTTTGCAAAATGCTAAAATAAAAAGGATAAAGAGAGAATATTATCCAAATAGAAAAACACTACTTTGAAAATGGACTTTAAAATAACGACAAAAAAGAGAGTATTAAAAAAAAAATAAGAGTGTAAAGGAAAGAAAAAGAACTAAAGTAGTCTCTAAACTTTCATCAAGCTATTTAAAACGTTCCTGCAAGCTACAATCGATCGAAAGTTTACGAAAAAAGTATTAAGACACGAAACAAAGGTGCAGTTAAAAGAAAGAGAAGTAGAGGAAGAAAATGAGAAAAGATGGAAACTACGTAAAGCTAGTGATACTGAACAAGTACGACGATTTAGTGTGTGTGTGTGTGTGTGTGTGTGTGTGTGTGTGTGTGTGTGTGTGTGTGTGTGTGTGTGTGTGTGTGTGTGTGTGTGTGTGTGTGTGTGTGTGTGTGTGTGTGTGTGTGT
>NW_012130079.1:3650146-3656417 GCF_000143395.1 Atta cephalotes | reverse complement strand
GAGAGAGAGAGAGAGAAAGAGAAAGAATATATCTCCGCGTACCACACGATAAACGTTGGGACGCACACCTTAACAAAGCGTGGCCAGGAAGAAAAATGAGAAGGATTGCAGGCGCGAAAGAGAATAAAAGAGGAAGAGGGTTAGTAGAGAGCAGTTCAACCTCCTGCTCTAGGATCGATTCGCGAAACTTTCTGGCTTCGTAACAATCGCTCGCGCACATTTCTTCAGCGAAGGTGGTATTACTAGTTCCTCGGAATACGGAAAATGCTTCAGACACGAGAACGAAAACTCGCAATGAGCGTACGAGATGAAACGAGCAGGAATTGAAGGAGTCCTCGCCCAACTTGACCGTACCGAAAAATTGGACGGCGCTTACGAGTTCCGAACGTGTGTGGATTACAAAGATATCTCTCGCGTTTCTCGTGTACATGCATATATTCGCGCGATCGAAATGAGTTCTCACATCAAAATATACATGTACGTGTAATTTACTCTCTAAATCTGAATCAGGATAATCACTCCCCATATCAGTCCCAAGTATGCCACTGATAATCAATAAATTAAGTGTGAGATTAACCTAGCTAATCTTTATTATGTGATCTAACTAACCTTGTTTTGTGCTTAAATTTAATGAATATGATATTGGAAGATTGAAATTAACATGCCAATATCAGTATTTTAATTATATAATGCTCAAATATTCTTCCTTTTTTAGTTGAACTTCATTGATTATCAGTGCCAAGTATGTCATTGGGTAGCTAGTGACTATTCACTGATTCAGATTTAGAGAGTAATAAGCCGAGAAATTTCATCGAAATTACGGACATTACATTTGTCATCGACATTCTCATATATTTATAAATCTCATATATTTATACATTAATTATTTAATTGTTTAAAGCACAGTTTTTATACTTTTATGAAAAAATTGATGTAACTAGTAGCTTATAAAAATCATTATAAAAGAATATAAAAGTAATGTTTTTTTTTCGCTCATTATCTTCTTTTATATAAAGTGATATAAATATTTCGGAAAAAAGTATTATAGAAAAAAGCAACGTTTTATTTTATCATTGATAAGCAACACTTTTAATCTGTCTGTACTTTTATGATAAAAATATGAAAATTAATACAAATGCGATGCAAGATTTCTTTTTTTATCATACTATGGGATTGTGAGATAAAGAAAGAAAAACGATGGATTTTAAAGCAATCTAGATATTCCTCCGATGTACACTCCTTTACTTGAGTGCTAACGGAAGCGAGACAGGGTAGCACTCTCGCGCGAATTGCAGACAGAGCGAGTGTCAAATGATCGGAAACCCTAATCAGGAGTCGCGCAATCAATTATCGTGCTGCGCGACGGCAAAGCGTTTAAGCGATCTCAGATTACTGTCCTCACTCTCCACGTCCCGAACGCCCGCAGAGAAATTGTGTTCGATTCAGCGATTCCTGCCTGCCGACCGAAAGCACTCAGCCCCTCCGCTTGCTCTCCCGCTGTCTTGCACCAAGAGTTTACGCGATTGGTGCCTAGTCAAGTGTGATTTACAAGTGTAACTCGGCCTTTCCTTGATGGCCGGCGTACTGTATCTAATTCTATTCTCGAAACGACTTTCCTCTTATCGCATATAATAATATTCCTTGATTTGACGCGATAAATTGTGTTATTTTTATTTTCTGCGTACTCTGTACAATTTTAATTAATAAATTTGCCGAGAGAGAGAGAGAGAGAGAGAAAGGAAGAAAAAGATAAGATAAGCTTTTCATAGAAAATCTTTTCATCGAATAAAAAAAATAAAAGAAAGAATTTTTTTCGGTTAAAGCGGATTTTGATGCTTGATAATGTTCATATACAAATACATTTTTTGGTTCTATAAAGTACAATTGTTAGACTTGAAATGCAGCCATAAGCTGAAGCTTGATAATAACGTCACAAGTTGATTGTCAATTTAATAAAGAAAAAATTTAATAATAAATTTAGTAATAGGCCTCAAAATAAAAAAATGTGATATTTTTTTCCAAAAATACATTTTCTCTTCTATTTCTTTTTCCCAGCCGCAAAAGTAGATCTTTACCCTCATTCCTCGCTGACCTTTTCCTTTTTCTTGATTACAAGTTCACCTGCACCGTTCGTTTCCGTACCGTGTAATTCGGCTCCGTGAGTCTTGTTCTTATTTTTCTTGTCCGACCTCTCTCTCATCTTCTCTCGTGTGACAACTTCAGCACCGCGTCTCTTAACCCCTGTCGCCGTGTGCACCCTTTTTCGACTTATATACCTCGACCAGAGCGACATGAGCTCACCTACGTGGTCGCAGGAAAGCGGGATTATAAAACTTTCGCCGGAACGTAGCTAAAGTCGTCGGGGTGAATTTTAAAGTTCCACCATATCGTGTCCACCTTCAATACGACGGCTCGCCGTGGGAGTACAACTTCGTAAATTCTTTTGTTACATTTTACATTCGAATTCGTAAAGAATATGACGCGAAGGAATATCCCTTCTTCTCTTCTAAAATAATAAAAAATTCTTTCAAGTTGCTGTAAGCTTTTTACGAAATTTAAATATTTATACATGAGATACTGCACGCAGGAAACACAATGTCCAATTACATTAGCATATACAGAGTATATGCTTTCCTAAAATTGACGAAAAATATTACAGCAAAAATTTTGGAAAAATTAAGGAAAAAAGTTATTTATATTTTTTTTTAGCAATTTTTATTTTAAACAATAATTTCTGAAAAAAGATTTAAATATGGATAATTACAGACTACATACTTAGATAGTCGTCTGTGAATATTAATGGACGCGTTGAAATGCGTTCTCATCAGTGCTCGCTACTTCCGCATGCACGACTCGTGACTGTCTAAAAATAATCTATAATAATTCTCCATATTTAAATTCTTGTCTCTAAAATTACTGCTAAAAATACAAATTTTTAAATAACTTAATTTTTCGAAAATTATCTTGCTATAATATTTTGAGACACTCTGTCACAAATTTTGAGACACTCTGTCAATCAATTCTGTACATGATTTACACTGAAAAAAAATTCTGGTTAAAAATGGACGAATCAGAATTTTCTGGTTAAATTTATTAGAATTCTAGTTGAGATAATCGGAATTCTGGTTCTTGAACAATATTTCTGATGAAAATCTACTAGAATTCTTATTTTTATCAGAATAATTGTATCAATCAGAATTCTAGTTATCTCAATTAGAATTTTAGTAGACTTAACCAGAAAATTCTGATTCGTTTCTTTTCCACTAGAATTACTATTTAATCCAATCAGACCATTTTTATCTTATCAGTCTTTTACAAATCTATGTATAGCAAAGCACATCATACATGAAGTGCCAACGTATGTATTCTCGTGTAAAAGACCCTCACAGTTGAATCCACCGGATACAGCAAATCGCGCTAACGTCAGCTTCTACGTAGAACGTAAGCACCTTAAATATTTATGAACACACACTTTTCACCATTTCCGTGTATAATAAACTTATTCATGCATTATTCACGTGTGTGAAAAGCCGCGAGTGACGCGGAAACAAATCTGTCCAAATCGAATCGTCGAGTATTTACGGCCGTCGATCAAAATACAAAGAGTTAAATGTTATTTTTTTATAGTAAGAAGTATAAAAGGTCGCGCGCTCAGCTAACGAATAACGGCGATTTTATCGTGCGTTTTAAACTTATGTGCCCCGTTATCGACCTGGCGCTGCCCTATTCCCCAATTACAACGCCAACGACGACGACGACAACGAAGAACACGAGGAGGAAAGGGAAAAGGGAGGAAAGGGACGCCTGCGAGCCGTGCACCTACGTGAGCGTAAACGACGAGGATTATCGAAGTTTCCTCGCTGCCGGGAAAAGCTTAAGGCTTCTCTCTGGGCTCCCTTTTCTCCCTTCCAATGGCAGCAAAAGACCTTCGGTGCACACGAGCGAACCAACGTTGCTACGTGGATTCATTATTCCCTTTAGATTCTCGCTGTTACCCTCGCGGACACGAGACTCTACGTACAAAGAACTTCGAAACGATGTATACGAACACTGCACACGGTATACACCTGCAGATATAGTCACGAACGAGTTATAACGAGATTGTAAGCTACACAATTACGAGAAGAAAGATTTGCAGGCTTTAATTATAATAATTGTAACATTGATTATATACATTAAAATATTTTTATAAATGATAAATCTTATGATCACAGAATTGCTATAAATTCCTTGTCCTAAAATTTCATAATTTTTCTCTAATTTCCAAACCAAATTTCATGATTTTCTGTGATTTCAATAATTTTTAAATTTTTTGTATTTTCGTCCTGATTTGGAAATCGTTAAATATTTTGTTGAGGAAGCAATTTAACATAACAATGTAAATTATTATTAATATTATTG
This sequence comes from Atta cephalotes, assembly GCF_000143395.1. NCBI lineage: Eukaryota > Metazoa > Arthropoda > Insecta > Hymenoptera > Formicidae > Atta > Atta cephalotes. The sequence continues at coordinate 3,652,016 of NW_012130079.1, read as the reverse complement.
ACACTGCTTGCATTTAATTTTTCAATTGGTAATAGATATTCCAAAACAGCGTAATGTACTTAATGTACACATATCAAACTTCTTTAAACCCAAAAATTTTCATTTTTCAGAAAATTCCCTGACTTTTCTCTGATTTCTAGTTTTGTGACAATCCTAATCTGTATCTTATTTATTCTAATCTGTATCTTATTTATTCAGTTCAAGTTTTACAGTTCTAAGCTTTCAAAAAAACAAGACTCTATCTTCTTTTATTTCTTATAAATTTGAGAGTAAAATTTTTCTTGTGTTAAAAAACCCAGATTGTAGATAGCTAACTAAATAAATGACATCATTAAGATGCAATGATTATCATCATTGAAGAACATCTTATCTTAATAAATCCTATCAGTAAATGGCAATTATTACCGGAAGAGGCTTGTTATTCAAGAAATAAGGTTTCGGACGATGAATCGCGATAAAGAGGTGCAGCTTGTAGGAATAGGAAAAAGTAGCTTGCGCTCGTTGAAAAACGGCAAATCTTTTTCCCGCTTCTTCCAACACTGTCTGTTGTAACTAGTGGAAACCACAGAAAGAAACAGTCGAGTGGTTTTTCCTATGAGATATCTCTCGAGCTCATCGAAGGTTACCGTATGCACGTACAGACAGGATTTTGTGTATGCAAATACGATGCCTCTGGCCAACCGTGAAAATAAGCATTCGTTTTTCTTATTCACAACCGAAACACGTGATCGGACTGTCCAGCGACTCAGCAAAATGAATCGACTCACAAAGCGGATTCTCAATTCGTCTTCCGCATTTTTGTTTGGCTTCCGATGTTTATTCCTCCCTCCCCCTGTTTACCATCACATTCTCTTTGCAATTCTCGCCCGCAATTTTCGCACAGCCTATCGTAGATTGCGCGTCAGGAACATTCACTCCAAATGCTTCCCTGCGACACATACACACGTACTTACATATATTCTCTCTTCTCGCACAAGAGAGGTAAGTAAAACTCCCACAAATCCCGCACGTTGCGGCATATGAGAAAAGCGGAAAAGAGAATTGCGGATCGGGAACGGCGTAAGCAAGCGCGGAAATAACGTACGCCTGTCCGTAACAACGTACTTTCAAGTACATCGGAATAACGGCGGCGGAGGAAGTAAAGCCGGATGTTATAGTCGGTCGAAAAATACGGGAGTACCATCGATAGTCGTAGCGTATTCTTCGAAATGGGGATGGTTGTATCGGAGATAGCGTGGACCGCAGATACATATATCTATCGATAGCGAAAAGAAGAATCGACGAGGGAATGGATGAGGAGGGATGGAGGTACAGTGCAGCTGAACTCAAACGGTCTCAATGGCTGATGGGTTGGGTAGAGTTGCTGACATTGCTTCCTCCCATCGCCGGAGGAAACGAAAGGAGGAAACACACGGATGACAATTTCTCAAAACAATAGGGACTCTCTACATTGTACATATGAAAAAGACAGAAAATCTATAAGTATATCACCCGCCCGATCGAATTAGTAATATTTTCAGCAGTACTTTTTAATATTGTATATTTTTATGAATTTAGAAATCTACCGAGACATTTTATGTTCCATATTTAATGCTATAAATTGAAAGAGAAAAGTTCACAATTATTATTACAATTTCGTCCAATTTTAATCCAATACCTTAAATCATAAATCGAAAAAATGTATTATATCAAGATATTAAAATTACTAATACGTAAGAAATCGTATTTCAACATCAAATGTTTTTAATTACTGATGTGTAAATAATTTAAAAACATACTCTCTGCACACACACACACACACACACACACACACACACACACACACACACACACACACACAACAATAATACTACTAATAATTAAACTTTAC
>NW_012130079.1:3646659-3649932 GCF_000143395.1 Atta cephalotes | reverse complement strand
TAAATAACTACTACTCTCACACACACACACACACACACACACACACACACACACACACACACACACACACACACACAAAATAATCTACATAAAATATTTTCCTGTTCCCTGACGAAATATTTATTGAACGTCATCCTGTTTTATTTTGTTTCAAGTAAATATAAAATCAAATTATTAATAAATATGAATCAGCTATAAAAGATTAAAATAAAAATTAGAATGTTATAAAAATAAATACAATTAACGCGTTTAAATTAATTGGAATATACTATATTTTATTACGTGCAAAAGTCCCAGAAAGAGAATAAAATTATTTTCTATGAGTTTTGCTAATATTTTTATATTTTTATATGAAAATCAATCAATAAACAATAATATATTTCAAAATTAGATATCTTAATCTTAGTCGATTCATTTTTTTCTAAATATATCTGAAACTAACACCTAAACATATATTCTTATATTTTTAATTTGATACAATTACTTTTATCTTATATATTAAAATTTTTGTAAATCGATTATAGATCTTAAATTAAAATAACTTGTTTCACTCACCGATATGATGCGCAGCAGCGGAGTTATAACGATGTCAAACTACGTTAAACTATAAAACAAAAATTAATTCGAATTATAGCAGTACTCAAAATAGTTAATGTTTCATTAAATAAACAGCGATTAATTCCTTGATGTAATACATAAAAATAAAATATTTACCTCATGGTTGTTCCGCCGGCGCATGATATCTCCCCTGACTTTCACTTCCTCTCAGATTCTTCCATTCCTCATTGTTTTTTTATGGCAGCACTCACTCGCGAAAGCACTAATTACACGCACGCGCACTGATTTTAACGAGATTAAGATGCGATAGCGTATCAAAAATCATATAAATTTAATATTATTTGAACGATATACATATTTAAAAAATATTATATCTAATATTGTTCGGTGCTTGCTGTTACTTAAATTCGAAAGTCTCATATCATCCGCTTTTATGTAATCCAGAGATAGTGAACTAATTATATTTATATCGGTAAACAATTTAAAGTGATATAAAATACGTTGCAAGATTTATAAATATTATCGTGCAAAATATGAAAGAAAATTTCATTATCATCAATATAATCAATAATTTCGATTTTGGCAAGTAGAGACTCGTACAAAGTATTTGCTTCGATGAAATGAATGTAAATACAGAATAATCAAATAAGTAATTGTTAATTGTTGTTAAATATAATATAAGGAAATGGTAACGCTTTTTTTTATAACTTGTCGCGTCCCAAGGAATAATGACACTATGATTGCAAAACTGCTTGCCTATAATATGGCAACTGATCTGAAAACTGATCAATAAGCCAGTGACAACCATTAGTCAGATTAAATGAAATATAGAATACAATGTGCAATCAAAAAATATCCAATCCAATGTACATAAAAATACAGTGAAAAAAATTCACTAAATCTTAAATATATTTATTTAAGTAAATAAATATACTTACAGTAAATAAATATTTATTCAATACAAAAAAATTAAATCAAATCATTCTTGTATCAAATAAATACATATTTACATTTCATAAATATTTACTTAATTAGAATTCAATAAATATTTATAAATATATTTATAAATATATTAAATTTTATAAATATATAAAATTTAATTTTTTTCCAGTGTACTTGTGCAATGAAAAAATATATGATTAAAGTAGCAATCGCAAAATTGGATTAATTTCGTGAATTAATTTCGAAGAAACTTTCAAAAATTTTTATATCTGCACTCGGCGGTTCCTCTAATGCAACTGCCATTACCGATCGACTCGAGTCTTGCCACGCAATCATAAACAAAATAACCTTGAAAACACAATGACAGGTTATACCGAGTTCTGTATCAGTCGTTACGAAATATTTAAAGTATTAAGCTAGCGGCATAAAAAACATAAAGCAGATAAACGAAATCGGCTAATCATAGTAAAAAAAAATGCAATACCATAAGCAATAGCAAATCTAAAATATTGATTTGTTTAATGCTTACATTTTTCTACGTGCCTAGTTCTACTAGTTCAAAACCCATGACACATAAAATAACATAAGATAGTAACACCAAATAGCAAATCTTAAATATTGTTTTGCTTACCGCTTATGTTTTACTCAATTTTTACCATAGCTTTTAAGAAGACTATGGAACACAAAAAATTTAAGCAAAAAGATATAATAAGCAAACCAACATTGTGGATTTGCTATTATTTACACTTCTCTACCGTGATTAATCGACTCGCTTATTGCTCAAGTCTTACTGCTTTATGTTTTTTTTTCATGTACCTTTACAAGTCACGAACGTTAAAAGTTAGCCATGCGGGAAAATATATATTATATGTTCGTAAGACACATTTTGGCATTTCATGATACTTTTCGCGAAGAATATTAGCTGCAATATACTCAATTTGTACCATTATCAATTCATTCGTATCTCGTTACGCGAATAAAAGAGATATTACTGCGTACGCATGCTTGTGTACGTCACGAAAAACGAGCGATGCTGAATTCACGGCTGTCGCAAAATATTTAACACGCAAGAAAGTACAATATAAATCACGAAAATAAACTCGCTGTTCGTAAAGAACGCGATTACATTTAGCGTCTTGTAATACTTGCCGCTATCGCATCTTAAAAAGTAATGAGGCGAATAATACATGAAGCTCCTCACGCCGCGATATGCTCGTAGGAGACTCACCGAGCGAATGATAGCATTGATAGCGCGACGTGACCTTACACAATAACATCGTACGCTCATGGTGCGCGCGCATCGTACGTCACATGCCAACGGACGTGTCACCGCTACGAAATATTCAATGGCTGCATTCAATCGAAAACGGAAAAAGCAGCTTTGTAACTGTTGTACAATTCTTTAATATGATTCAAGATTTTATATTTAAGATTATAGACTTAAGATTCTATATTCAATCCTCCAACACCACCCCGAAATTTTCAATCATTACACTCCATTGAGGGAAACAGCACGTATTTTTTATTGTTCCGGACTATATAAAAATGATTATGAAAAAATTTTTGTATACTCGAGAATCCTTTAACAATAAGTTTTTACCGTGATAAAAACTGGATTGTATTTTATTTATTTTTGCATATTGAAATTTGAATAAGAATTTTGAGATGTGATATCGATAAAAGGAATAGTGATGTTAAAAGATTAAAAGATTTTTTAATATAGTTTATATATTACAACACACACACACACACACACACACACACACACACACA
>NW_012130079.1:3640252-3645055 GCF_000143395.1 Atta cephalotes | reverse complement strand
ACACACACACACACACACACACACACACACACACACAGAGTGACTAGTATTAATATTCGGACATCATGATACTTTAGAAATTATTACCTTCTAAATACATAATAACATAATTTTTGTTGGAGTAAGAAATTTGTTTTAAATTGAACGACTTTTGTTTTAAATTGAAAAATTTATTATAGTTATTAGAAATATAAATTTTATTTCTATAATTACTATTTATATGATACAGTTTCGAATATATTAAACTATAGACAGAATTTTGCTTAATTCTGGTATCGCAAAAATATTCGGACACTTAATAAGATATAATAATATAAATATCTATAAACGAAATGATAATAATTTTAATACTTTGTTGGATAACTTTTTTGTTTAATAACAAGCTGCAAACGTTTAGGCATGTTAGAAAATAATTTTTGTTAAATAATCTGGTGTAATGCGCGTCCATTCCTCTTTTAATCGTAATTTTAGTTCTTCTTTTGATCTTGTAGGCATAATTCGAATGTTACGGTCTAAATTCCATGTTACGAATAAATTCCATAAATTTTCTATAGGAAAAATTAAAATCTGGTGATTGTGTGGTGGAGGATGTAATATTTTTAGACAGTTGTATAATAAATATTCTTATATTATTCGCGACTTATGTTTTGGATCATTGTCTTGATAAAATTTGAAATTACGTCATCATATTATTACTTTTTATTAAATTGTCTTTTAGAATACTTAAATATTTATTTTTATCCAAAATTCCAATGAAATTTCAATGAAAACTAATTCACTCATCCTTCCTTTACTTGAAATACAATCCCAAATCATTAAACTTCCACCACCATGTGTCATAATTGGCTTCAAATTTTTCAGTTTGAATTCTTCGTTTGCTTTTCGCCATAACATTTTCCATTAGATCCAAAAATGTTAAATTTGCTCTCATCAGTGAATATTACATCATTCCACCATATTTGTTCTTAGAAATAAATTCCTTGGCGAAAATTAATCTTTTCTTTCGATTCGCTTCATTTATGAACGGCTTTTTACAAGCAACTCTACCGTTGACCACTTTCTTTTTAATGCTCGACGAACTGTATCAGGATGTACTTTCTTGTTAATCTCTTCGTATAATTCGAGGTCAATTTTGTAGCACTTAATCCAAGATTTACTTTTATTTTCCTAATAATTTTACGTTTATCCCATGAGTTAAGTAATTTTGGTCTTTTCTAAGATATTGATTCAATATCGATCTTCACGAACATATCTTTTTACAACATCTGCTACCGTACTCTTATTCAAATTTATTAATTTACCGATTTCTCGATCTTTTTCATAATGAAAAATAACAATTGACGTTCATTAAATGAATTATTTTTGTCTTTACGTCCCATTTTCTTACACACACTGTTAACTTGTGTGGGAAATTAGGTTAATTCAATTCAACATGAAATAAGTCACATATTTTGTATGATTTCATGGTAATTACTTCATGGTAAACAAGTAAAGAATAAACTAACTTTCCGAGGGTCAGTAAATATAAAATATATTGAGTGTCCGAATGTTTTTGCAATTCTAAAATTAAGGATTAACTTATTTAATATTTTTTACATTTCTACATTAGTTAAATAAACAAAATTAATGTTTTTATTTATAATGAGCATTTTCAATGATTAAAAAATCGTAAATATATTAATCTTATAAAAACTATATTTTAAAAATAATAATTTCTCTATTATTATGATGTCCGAATAATAATGCGACTGTATATAACACACACACACATACACACACACACACACACACACACACACACACACACACACACACACACACACACACACACACACACACACACACACACACACACACACACACACACACACACACACACACGAATTCGTAAGAAAATAAGGACCAATCATATTATTAAAAAAAAATTACAACTTATGCTAAATGGATTATTATACAATACATTTTTAATCTTAGTTTGATAATTTTAAAATGTCTCCTGACGATTCTCATATTCTCTGAGAATTTCATAAAAAGAATATTAAATAATTCGCTTATAACATTATCTCTTACAAACAAGGAACTATTATTTACGCATACAATTATTATTCATGATTTACTTTACTTGTAATACTTTAAATATTTCGTAACGCATCGTTGTACTTCAAGACTTTCAAGGTCTTGTTGTTTGCATTTGAGACTCGAACAGGCAGGAAAGTCAACGAGATCGTAGAGTTATGACCTCTCAAGATGTTATAAAAGAAAACACTATCGTTTTCTTATACGACTAAATTATTTTACAATTAATTATTCCTTCATGCGATTTTACGTTCCTATTATCAATAATCGTTTATTCAAGAAAATATAATTCTCTTATTTAATGACGAAATGGTAAACGACAAAAGTTTAAAATTATTGTTTCATGTTCAGACGAAACGTGACTAACGCGTCGCATTGCCTCGCGAAAAGTATTGCCAAAACGCGCTTACTTCTTACGAACATATAATTATTATTTGCCCACACGATTAATTTAACATCCACAATTTGTAATATTTTAAATATTTCGTAACGATTGACTCAGCAGCACATGATGAGTCGTTGTGTTTCAAGGTCATTTTGTTTACATTCGAAACTCGAGCCGACAAACAAGCCGCCGAAATAACGTAACGTTACTACCATTCGAAACAAGCAATCTCGACAAATAGTGAAAGAAAATGTTACTGTTCTCTTAGTATATGACTAACAATTATTTTATAATTAATGATTATTCGTTTGCATAATTATTTTCTCCTAATTCTATCAAGTCAACGATCATCCATAAAACCAGATATTTTGCGCAAATCTCTTACTTGATATCGAAATGATAGACAATAAAACATTAAAAATCACGTTATTCGGATAATATTTCAAATCTTGGAAAATGCATTTCATATTACACTTTAAATTTTTCACCGAATAATAATTTGTTCACTTTCAGATTACGAAAATAATAAGCGAATCACGAATAATTTAAATAATGGTATATTATCAAACGTTTAACAATGATACATATTTTATGAGATACACTTTTCGAACATATTGGGCTGATAATATTTTTTAATTCTCTTTCCGAATAATCTATCTCAAATCTCGTTATAATCAACGTGCATGCGATCATAATTAGAGTGTTTTACGTGAATGCATGTGTTAAGTATATGCCATCAAGAAACAATGAAAGATGAAGGAATCTGAGAATAGGCAGAGACTAAAGAAGGCATCGTGTATCGGCGGAACAATCATAAGGTATATAAGTTTATTATTTTTTATAATTTTAATTTTGTATTATAATTATTTTTTATGCATAATATTACACCACGTAATCAATCGCTAATAATTATTTATGCATATGACAATTATTTTTTAAAATATCAATTGTTTTAAGTGTTGCTATAATTCGAATTTATTTTTATTTTATAGTCAATATAGCCGGTGCAATATATTTATAACTCCGTTGCTGCGCATCGTGTCGGTGAGTAATAAATTATTTTAAATTTAAAAGGCAATGGAGTAATGAAAATCGAATATATTGAATAATATGGATATGTAGTATATGTATATGTATCTCAAATTAACAATATGTAATTAGCTAGATTATAAAAGAATAAGAATATATAATACTTCATATCATAATTTCATTGCCTTACAAAATATATAGACTAAGATTAGGATTCAACAATTTGGAATTCATATAGAAAAAAAAGAATAAGAAATATTACCCAATAAGAAATTGTTCAAATAAAAAATAAGCAAAAATAAAAAAATTTACGTAACAATTTTCATTCAATAATTCATTTAATAAAATGTGTTAATGATTATTAATTGTATTCATTTTTATGACACATCAATTTTATATCTAATCTTGTATTATTCATATTTATTAACAATTCGACTTTATATGTCTAATGAATATTTCGTCACGGAATAAAAAAAATATGTAAGTCATCTCAGAATTAGTTACATGTTTATAAAATAAAAATCAATATCATTTGAGCTTCAATAAAATTCAATAATAGATGACTGAATTAGTATGTGTAGTAAGCATAAGTATAGAGCACAGAACGAGGACTTTTACGCAACATCATTTAATTTAATTACTTATAACTTGAAAGTTATTTCGACTTCGATATTTTCGTATTAAAATTTTCGATCTTAATCTCTAGAACGCATTCTTACGCAAAATATTGCACGACAAAAAATTGTACTCTCCATTTTTTATATAACACGTGTCAAAATAAATGCCAGATTTAAAAGTATTCAAAAATGGTTCATTCTATCAAAGGGTGCAAATACGTAAAAAATGGATAAAAAAGACTAAATAAAACGTGAAATAAAAGAATGACGGAAGTTCAGAGACTGGAAGAAACAGCGAATAATAAAAAAAAAAAATTCGCGGAAAGTAAAGGGCACAAGAGTCGTATACTTTTTGGGTTAATCGTTGCTCGGCAAGCGCGAGACACATCGGGTTGCTTCTCGCGCGTAGAAAGGAAAAAGAAGAGAAGAGAACCCTTTCCATCTTGCCTCTACACTCGCTCCGTCATACTGTCTTATCCTGAGGGATTAATTTCTCGAGGTTTATGTACATCGCTGCGGGAGGGATGGCATCAGGTAAATCCTTCGCCGCGGAACATATTTCACGAAGAAAAATACGAGTAGGATGATTCGGACGGAGTCCTCAGCCTGTTCTTCTCTCTCTCTCTCTCNTNCTCTCTCTCTCTCTCTCTTACTACTCTCTACTCTCTCTACTACTACTCTACTACTACTACTACT
>NW_012130079.1:3630517-3640205 GCF_000143395.1 Atta cephalotes | reverse complement strand
ACGTACGTACGTACGTACGTACGTACGTACGTAACGTAACGTAACGTAACGTAACGTAACGTAACGTAACGTAGTACGTAGTACGTACGTCGTCGTCTCTCTCTCTCTCTCTCTCTCTCTCTCTCTCTCTCTCTCTCTCTCTCTCTCTCTCTCTCTCTCTTTTCCCTCCCGTCATTTTAAATCGTTGTACTTGCTTCGTATTCAAGAGAGATTATCTCTCGAGAGCACGGTACAGAATATGCGAAAATAAAAATACGGACGCGACGGATGGTACGACAGAAATTTCCGATGTGCAGAATTATTTACCAAGAGCATATCCTGACGGAACTTGTATTCCGGAGACCGGTAACATATTACGAGAGATTTCGCGGCGGGAACAATTCTACGTTTGCTACTCGCGAAGGAGATATTCGCACTTCCCTTGTTAGTTACAAAGACGACATGAGTAGCGTTCCCAATGTTTGCGGCGTGAAAGCAAACTACATCCTCGGCAGGAAATTAAACTTGGGCGTACATGCCGGAAATATCGATTGTCAATTACAATTGAAGAGACAATCGTTCTAAACAAGATAACGAATACAATTGATCCAATGTGCATTCAGATTTTCCAAATTCTGCAAAATTGTAAATTTTGAAAATACATTTAAATAACGTATTATAGATGAAAATCGTGTACACGAATGAAAATTAAATAATAAGCGCGCGTGGACATGTGAATACTTTTCATCTAATTTAGAATACAAAATGAAAACCGCCATTTCGTAAGTTCGCGGAAATTCGATAAAAGTGGCCACAGTTTTCGACTTCGAGCAGTAATAGTCGCCGCGAGAAAGTCCGGAGTCAATGGACTGAATTTAAATCCGCGCTAACGCTATATTCGCCGTTACGTTCGCGAAAAGTGAGAATGAGAGAGACAGGACAAAAATAGAGGAAATACGCACGGAAGCGGTCACGGGTCTCGTCCCTATGGTATCAACCAACGTCGATATTGAGTTATTCGCCTGCTGTAGATACTCCGTTTTCCGGGGACTCGAGTGGTATCGGCGGCTCTTGGTACGTCCCTATCCACCGACCAAATGAATATTAGTGGTACCCAGGAGACAGAATTAATAACAATCGCTCTACCGTGTGTCCCCCGTGCTGCGTAGCCACAGACAAAACACACGTGAAGGCAACTGAAATTTATACTCGGTAGCCGATTTGTTTGGCATCGCACGAAATTCACGAGAACACTGCATAGAAAAAAATGCGGAACAATCCCTATTCCTATTTACGGACAACAATCTATTCTTCAGGGATTATTTTTTCGTGTGTGCTAGAAAAGATCTGTATAGAAAAAATGATTTTACTAAAATATCTAAAAATTTAGATATAAATACCGATCTGAAAATAATTTTGGGCTATCAAAATAATTATGTAGGAAATTCAAATATGATAAGCAATACTGCGAAACATTTTTGGCATTCTAATAATAACCAGTTTAAACATCCTATATAATTATTTTGATAGTCCAATAAAACTTGTTTCGATATCTATATAGATATTTCAGCAAAATCATTCTTTCCGTATGTAATATTTCAAAATATTCCTGAACAAGATTTTAATTAATTTAAGATTCGAAATGTAATATAAATTTGATTATACATTCGTGTATATTAACATATTTCTTCTCGAGAATATAATTTATTTTCTTATCACAAACACTTAAAACGTAATTCATATTAGCTTTATAAGTAACATATTCAGTAAAAAAAAAACAATTCTATATCAGAAACGGTTTACTCAAATCCTTGTTAAACTTTGTGTTAAATTTTTTAACATTCAAAGTATTAATTTAACATAATGTAATTGTGATATTTAAATGTGATATTTAGTTAAGATTAAATTAATATTCAACATTTCTTTAATGTCAAATTAACACAATTTAAATGAATAAATAACATAAATAATGTTTTTTAAACCATAAATTCTAAGATGAATGAATAAAAATATGTTAAATTCAACATATCATAAATATTAATTTTATTAAAAAAAATATACTTCCACAGTTTGTTTACAAACTGTGTTATCTTTTTGCGCTTCTTCTTAATAATATCTTTGTTACCTTCTGACATATTCATCTTGTGTTAAGTTAGCGCATAAATTTGAGTGACCGTTTGGGACACGTGAAATATGTATATTAAATTTAACAGAAATTTTCCAACTTGTAAAAAAAAAGAATTTAGAGGAGGTAAGAATAAAATAGTTTTCATAATTTCGATTCTCTTTCTCTCAACTATTCAATAATAAAAATCCAATAATAAAACTCTCAACTATCCAATAATAAAAAAACACTGAACTGCATAACGGCGATCTCAGCAAATTCGTTAGGCGAGAAATTTTATCTGTCGTATACGTCCGAAAAAGACTACCAGGCTATAAACATCGGTCCCAGGAGATCATACTTCGGCGGATTCATACCGGAGGAGAGTGACGTCATTAAAAGAAACAGGGAGTAGGATAAGAGAGGAGGATTCCTTTAGAAAAAGCGGCAAAGTCAGTTGTTGTGCGCGGCTCCTTTTACGATTTGGGAGTTAATTTACACGCAGGGTAAGCTTCATGGTGCAGACGCTCTGAAATAGCGTATACAGTCGAATAAAGCGCGAATAGATGCAACGAGGCGATGCCGCGACGGCTCGTAAACTTTTACGTGGATGGTCTCTACTTTTTTGCTCTTCTTGCACGTCGCGTCTCTCTTTTGCGATCGACATGCTCCTCGCTTCCTTTCGACCTTTTTTTTACTGCTCGATTATTGGCACTTTGAATACTAGGACTAATATCACTTCCAATTTTTGAAAAATTAGTAGACAAACACATATTTCTTATTAATTTGAAGAAATCAAATATTATATCTTGGGATACAAGGATACAAGATTTTTCCATTTATTAATACATATTTCATTATTTTTAACTGTGAAATTATTAATTCTAAGTATTACATGTTATTAACAAATTGTCCTTTCTAATTTATAAATATTAATAAAAACTTTAGAGGCACACGAATTAATTAATACAGAAAGCAAATTAAATGTGTCAATTATATATTAGTTATGCTCATTTTATAATGCAGATATTATTTTTAATAATAATAATAATATAATAGGATATGTAAAAGATGTATAAAACATAACATTAACATTAATACACAAAACGAGAGATTTTGAAAGGCTTTATGTTTCAACGGGGATTAAAAGCAAAGCTGCTTTTGTGGAGAGCAAGAACAAATGATGCGGGAATAATCACGGATCAGGGCGGAGAAAATGAGAGTCATTTGAAAAGGTTGTATCTTCCGCTTTCGAATCCATCGCCAGTCATTATCGCTTTTTGATGATCGATATTTCGATCCATTCGACGTCCTACTTTTTCACGCGTGGCCACATCGCATTGCTTTCATAGATTACCCATGTCATTACGCGAAAGCCTCAAAAACACCGGTTGTACCTTTCGCAAACTGTTAAGCCTTTCGCTGTTACGCTGCTCGATATTGGTGCGGAAATAGAGATTTATATCGCTTTCACTGGCACTTGCAAAAGAAATAAACGCTCGAGCGCCTCTTTTATGAATGCACCAAATAGAAATATAATAGGAATACGTACAAAAATGTGATAAAAATACGAGAATAATATGAATATTTTGATTAAAAATTAATAGTCAAACATCATTCTAAGCAGGTTTTCTATATATATCTAATCTCTAATAATATTTTTATATTTTCGAGATAATTTATATTCTTTTTATTAAAGTTTTATTTTCATTAATATAAATTATCTCCACTGTCATAAAACAAATGTCATTAATATTATACTTTATGTACTTTTTTTATATAATATGCTATAATTTTGTATATATATATATATATTCAAATAATTTATATAATGAAACGAGCAAACTTAATCTCTATTTAATTCGCTTTTTGTATTGATAGATAATATAAAAAAATATAAAACTACTTTGAATATGAATGACTATTGAAATCGATCGATTAATATCATACAGTTGTCTAAATTGTTGATGGTTTTCATGCGAAACATTAGTCCAACTAAACATAAGTGAAGCTTGACAACAGGTTTATTAACGCGATCGATGAAGCGTACCTAATTGACGGGCGAAACAACCGCAAACAACCGTTACGTGCAAAACTTTCAAGACTTTCACGTTTCTGCTTCTTCCCTGTGTAACTCATGCACACACGCTATCCTTATTAAATCAGTCTTGCCTTTGATATTCTCGCGTGTTCTTTTGCGCTGAAATACTTTCATGGTCGCCGTTCAAAAGCGATGACGTTGCTTATTCATAATTGTGTCTTACGTTTATTTAGAAGATGGCAAATATTGCTGTAGGTTTACATATAAACGCACACAGATGTGTCAGATAAAAATATACACATTACTCATAATTATTATAGACTAATTTTGCAAGTCGGACTTAATTGCAAAAGTTATATTCTTGAATTGATTAAAGATCGAAGTATACTAGGAAAAATGTTTTGTTCTGTTTTTGCTGTAACAAAAAAAATTTGGTTGAAATATACCTAGCAAAAATTTTTAGTTAAAATATACTAAATAAAACTATAATTATATAATAAAAGAGCAAACTATAATTGTATATAAATTAAATTGTTTAATTGGTACAAACAAATATTTTTGTTATTTGCAAAGTAGACAAATTATTTTGCAAAAGCAACTGAATTTTTGTTATATAAACAAAACATTTAGTTGGTGTTAAAAAATGCCTCAACTAAATAGTTTTGCAAAAGTCACTAATTATTTTTTTTTCTCTATAAATGTCTTTTTTTCCTATAAATATCTAGCATAAATAAAATGATGATCTAAATATTAATCTGTAGCAGAAGCGATAAAGTCTTTCTCTGCATAAAAAGTATCAGTTATTTTACAAAATCAGAGAGATGGAAAGAGAAGAGGTTTCAACGAGATACATAAAATATGATCGAGAAAGAGCAACCGATCGTGTCGTAATGAAGGATAGCGCATAAAGAGGCGCTCGCGGTCCATCATTATTACAAGATGAAAGCGCATGTCTCTCGATCGATCGACCTTTCGACGATACACAACAATGGCTATTTAAACATACGTATGTACGCGTGCGTGTGCTTGTGCACTGCATCGCCGCGGAATAATAATCTTGCACAAGAGCAGAAAATAAGAGGCGCTTGTTTAGGGAGGGGCGACCCCGCCGTGTACATACACACATATATCTCTCCCCGCTTGCCCGTGGGAATGACGCAGAGATCTTTACAAAGCTATGTAACAGAATAATGGCGCGCGCATAGCGCAAATGTACGGACGCGCGGGGTGAATCAGGCGCGGATTACAGTACGGAATGAAATTACTGGTACTAATGAATCCCGCGCCGCCCGCTCTGCACCGTTGCGAAATTAGTAGTCATCCCCGACACGTTGGTGGCGTGAAATTTTAATACGGCGCGCTTTAAATCCGCGACACGCCATTCTTTCCGAATGCAATCGAATAGCCATACCGTCTATTTTACGTATTTTTTAGTTATCTATAAACGGCTACGTTACACGTATATATTGTCACGTGTCGTTAAAAATAGACTTCATTAACCGTTCAGCCGAAATAGAAATAATAGTTTATCGAGAATAGTCAATTGTAATTTAATTGCGGGTTAAATATATCCATTCGTTTATATAAGCTATAAATCAATTATATCTTGAAATGATTTTAAAATATATTTGAAAGAAATAAAAAAAATGTATGTTGTATACTATAATATATAGTCAAAGCTCTCAGAGGAATCGTACACATACATTTCTATTCATTGAGAATATCTGCACTTTAAGATTTTCTATTTAAATAATATAATTTAACATTCTTTCAAGTAATATATTCAAAGATTATTTACTACGTTAAGAAAAATATAACTATAAAATAAAAGAAATTTTCAAAATAAAAATTATTTATTATTATTTGAAGTATTTATATCGAAATAAATGTTGTGAGAGAGCAAAAAGATAGTATCACTTGTTCACATCTTCGGATATGGGTTAATTTGAACGAAAATAATAGATATTTATGTGTGAAATCCGCGCGTTTCGTGCCCTATTTTGTTATTTTCGTCGTTATTACACGCGCTTTTATTATTATGTAACCAGAGTACATTTCGTAATGATTTCCCTTGATTATCGCGACTGTATTCGCAATAACAATAATAACGATTTATTAAAATACGCGTTAATTATTATCACGGATAATCGCGGAGGTAAACGCAACCGTCCGCTCGTCGTTAAACATTCACATTCGTAGTGGAATTCTTAACATCGCGGATTTTCAACATCATCCTGTCGGAAACGTTAATTACCACGCTGCTGAAAAGCCCTGCAATTTCACAGGACACTCGCTGAAAGCTAGGTCTACCTTTGTCCAACAGATACAACGACGAAAATTTAATACGCCATTTTTCTCCGTAATCTATCAAAGAGTAAAAATTCCTGAAGCATATAAAAAAATATTCTAAATTATAAACGAACGTAAATTGATCTCCTCCATTTGTGATGACGTACGATGCTAATCCTTTCGCTGACAAATGAAAAATGAATCGCGATGTATAACACAGAAACGCAGACACGTGGAGATGAAAATAGAATTGTCCAGAGAGATCCAAAAGAAGGTAATAGACAGGAAGTGAGAGAAAAGAGGGGAAAGAAAGGGATGCAGGTAAAAAAAAAGGGAATCAACGCGTATTTTGAAGCTGGCTTGATAGAGATCACGGTAAATCACGTCTAGTCCGCGCAGAAACGAGGAATCGTGAGAGAACAAGCCATTCCATCAACGCCGAGTGAAATATAACGGCGCGAAGCACAAATTAAATATCCTCATAATGCCGCGTTCGCGTGTTGGTGTATCTCGCTCTCGCAATGGCCGAGGCCTCTCGCCTGGCTGCAAGCCAAACTTCGCCGACCAGCCAGATTTGATGCCTAAAAAGGACCGTAAATTTATTTCATCGCGCGTCCGGCCCACATTTGGCTCCGCGTACGCGAAATAAATAGAATTCTCAAGCTTTATGGCGCGTCCGACGAGAGCCTTATAAATCTTGTCGCTCGCTATGTTCAGCCATTGCTCGTATCGTTCTTTACGCGTTTCGGGTTATGACGCTCCCTGCGCGAAAGCAGCAGGTCGTCCGGTAAAAGATATTTTAATAAATACGTTATTCTTCTCGTGCAAATTCATCGCGTTACATTGCCGAAAATATCGTACTGTATAAAAGGAGCACCGTCGGTGAAGCAATGCGGCGAATTAAAATATAATCGAACGATTACATTTTAACGTGTAACGAAAGAATATTTAATACGTAGCATTTCATTTCAGGAATAAAATTAAAGATTATAAATGAAAAATTTAATAATGAATATAGTGATGCAGATTTTAATTTTCTAACAGAGATTGAGATCGTTAAAATTTCATATTCATTACATAAAATAGTAATAAAATGTTTGCCCGTATAGGGCATTCTAATTCATCGTGCAGTAATGATATTATTCCCGAGCTAATTGAGCTCGTCATTAATTACACGTCATTGGTATTACGTTCCTGAGAAAGTTTCTGTTCGCACGAAAGTGAGTGCAATTTTAGAGACGTAATGGTTATAGAACTGGTTCGATATCCTTGAGATATCGCTAACATGTGAGTATCCATGTGGCGTAAAAGCACACGAAGGTTATCGGTCACGTTGTCATAAAGATGGCTCTATCTTCGCAAGTCTCCATAAGAAAATATAAGAAAACATTTATTTTATATATCCCGATAACGTTCATGCACGTTACGCTTAATTTCCTGCTCAAAAACGCGCCTGTTTAAAAAGAGAGAAATCACGAAATCCACCTCTTGCCGAAATAAATCTGGAATTCCCGCGTATTAATAAATTGGCAACAAAAATCCGGATTTGCATGCGACGCGAGCTTATTTCTATACACGTTAAAAAATGCAAATCGCGTTGCTCGTATTTCGGCGGCTCGTATTACGCGAGATATTTCGAATGTCGAACGCGGGTGTCGAGATATAAATTCGGAATCGAGGCAGGTCCCTCTGTCAACAGCGTTTTTAATGATTTCGAACATTTCGAAAACTCGCCGAATGATCCCTGCGCGTGACGGGTGGGGTAGATATAGTACAGGCGTATGTATGTATATACATATATATGACATGGCGAACGCGACATATGCGGCATTGGCCGATCGCATTGGCAGCCGCGGCCTTTTTGATCGAGTTTACAATTACACGTCACCTGTCCTATACGGGCGCATTACGGCCATCGTGACGATATTGCCTTCGCGCCTGGTAGACCGTTAACACCGCGTTCGTACGCGAGTTCGTTCATTAATAATAGAAGCATTATTAACAGCCGGCTGTACCGGAAATATTATCGATAATCGCCACGAAACTCGAATTTGCTTTACACATGTCACATACATTTAAGTATCGGTCATAATGCATACGCGGATTGTAATTTTTAGAGACCGCGGAAAGCTGCTACAAATCGGATCCGACAGATCTTCCTATTTAATGCAATAGTTGGCGTTTAAATATCTATCGCATTCCGCAAGTAAAAAGAAAATATATTTATGCGGAAATGCATCTGTGTCGTAATTTTGTTTCGTTAAAGCAATTTAGATTCAATTGTCTCAATTAGATAGCTAATTCTTTCTGAATTATAAACCAATGTATGATAAAATGTGAACGAAAATTTATATAATATAATATAATATAATATAGGATCGTATACATGAAAACACACTATACATAAAGAAAATTTTGTTTTAAAATTATCTCGAAAAGTAGTAATACAATATTTTAAAGATTTGTACCATGTACTTCAGTAAACTTAATCAAACTTATTTTATACTTTATGTAGTTTTATTAATGAATGAAAGAGATTTACATTAAAATTCTTGGAAATACTATGTTGTCCCACGACTCACATTTTCAGGGTAAACTTAAAAAAAAAAATTCTCTTTGTGTAAAAATCAATGCCTTAAACGGATCTTAAATGCTTGTATAAAATAATTCTGTGTAAATTTATATATTACATCCTTTGAAACGCGCGCCGAAATGATTTTTCGATCTTGAAACGTTAACTCTATTAAATTACTGCAATAATATCGAGTTAAATTGACTAGCATTTTCGCATCGAACAATCTTAATAATGCTGAGTGACATATTAAATCTGTAAATAATTAATTCTTATTGCGAAGAATATTACCTCGGTCGGGAGTTAAACTCGGAAAATTTATATAACCAAAATCATAACTCCATTTTGAACACTAACAATAAGTAAAAGTTAAAGCAGCTTGATGGTATACAATCTATCTATTCTCGATATAATTTATAAATGAAAAAGTGATTGATTTACGCTATAATTTAGCGCCTCATAAATCAAAGATATTTTCAAAATAAATTTCCAAAGATATGAGAGTTTACGTTATTCATGTACAGAAAAATTGCGTTTAATATTTGATGCATCAAAAGCAACATCTCGACAGTTTCGATTTATAGTAATCTATTGGATCACGACAGCGCATGATCCGATCGTTGTTATTGGACGCGAATCATTAATTACAATCGAGAGAGAGAGAGAGAGAGAGAGAGAGAGAGAGAGAAGAAAGAAGAAGAAA
>NW_012130079.1:3625688-3628188 GCF_000143395.1 Atta cephalotes | reverse complement strand
ATATTATTATAATAAATTCAATTTAGGCAAATTATATATATCTTTACGTTAATTATATAATATATATTATGTTTTCATAAAAATCGTATTGTATGGAAAATATAAGAGCAAAATAAAAACATTAATTTTAATGATAAATGTCATACACAATTCAAACAAAAAGATAGCGATATATTGAAGCTGTTCGAAACACGTGAGCAATCAAGTATTAATTATTGTACTGCACTTTGATCTCGAGAGGGTTCCTCTAATTAAAGAAACGCAATAATATCGAGTCAAAGGGTTACGATATAACCGGAGGCAATAGCAAGGGGACTTATTTTTGGACGGGGATGACAAATTTACAGAGACGAGCCAGCAGCTGTCACAGACGCGAAATATATCGATTTTATGAATGGACCGCAGAGTTTTCCGGAGGTATAGACATCCAATTACCTCATGGAAGAAACAGACGTGGCGGCCGGTTATAAATATAGCATCCGATAAAATCCCGAATGCGCGCGGCGTGACGTGCAATATTAATGTAATTTTTCGAGGACGCACACACAATGCTATACATTTATACGCTGCTGTCATATTATATTATATGTGCTATTGTTTGTTAGACTAAAGGAGATTTATAGATTCGATTCTAACAAAAGTATAAAGGGCGTATGTTTATGAAACGATTTGAGATATACAGAAAATGCTTTCTAACTTTCCGCAGATCGATTTATATACAAATCTGAAAGAATTTATAAATTTTCGATCTAATATATATAATCTGAAAATAAGTTTATTTACGTGTGCGTATATGTGTGCATGTAAATTGTAAACATGTATACGCGTGGGAAGTTAATCATGCATGAAGGAAATACGACGGCAAGTATCGTCACCGCAAAATTAAAGTCTCCCGGGGAATACTGAAAATTCTGCAATACAGACGTGCGACATTAATTGCGAGTTAACAGGTCAATCAATACGTATAAAAATACGACACACAAATGCACCACGTTATTAGAATCATCGCATTCTTACGCATGTCGAAATTAAATTCCATAAACGAGATATGTTTTGAAGGATTTAAATATTTATTAATATATTTACATTAAAGTATACATATAATTAAAATTTTGGAGTAATAAAGATAAAATATTAAATAACTTGAATATCATATTACACAGATAATTATGACGAAAAACAGGAAATCTGTAAATCTCGTAAATAATATCGGAATCAACATTAACGTTTGTCGTTAGTGGTCAATGAACAAAAATATTTAACTACGATGGCTCGTAAAGTTAGTAACGTTATTAACCAGCATTTATATGCCCATAACACGTGCACTCGGTGAAAACCACATGATGTAATAGCGAAACGTTGAGCAAAATTTGTACGTACGTATTATATGGCAAACATGAGATTTCATCAAAATCCAACATTTCTGTGTGAATCATTCTATCTTTCCAAATATTTACAACGCGCTGCATAAAACTATGTGTGAATTTCAAAATTAATTATAATAGAACTATATTTCTAAAGCAAAAAAAATGTATATAAAATTGTTTTTTTTTTATAGTTTTTAATTTAATACAGCTGTTTTGCACATTTCTTTTCTTTAAAACATTAGAAATATTTAACTAAATAATGGCTCTATTCCTTCTTCTCTTATATATACAACTTTACTTTCAAAAATGTTAAAGTATACGTAAGAATCACTTAATAATTCTGATATATTGATGAAAATTAACTCAAAATACGAATGACCAATCGTATGTAGTAAAGAAAAATTATTATATATGTATTAAAGGTTAAGAAAAACGTTCAAATTAGTAAATAAATTCATGTTAGTATTAAAAGAATTATACAGATATATATAGAGAAAACTTATACTGTGCTAAATACTATACTGTAAAAATTACGGCAAAATTACCTTAATAATAAATTTATAATATATTTATAAAACATACATTATACGTAAGTATAAAAAATAACTGTGTTTTTCAACAAGTATTAATGAATTCTGTGGTAACAACGTATGAGATACGGCGCAACATACATGATATGATAATACGAGCTTACATAATGCGAACGGAGTGACCGCAGAAGAAATGAAATAAAAGACTAGCGAGAAGAAAATCAACCAGCGAGATTGATGAGTTCGTAAGTGAAAGGGTCGAGGCGTGCAGGAAAACGGTTGGATGCGCGAAGAATTCTTTTTCTGCGTTTCACGAATAAAAAGCGAATGTACGAGGCCGCTCTACACCAGGTTAAAAAACCAGGCGAAGTAATTAAACACGCGAGTAATTACACGCTACTAGCGTGGACTGCGTCGATACTTCAATTACTTATCCGTGTGAGTTGGCGAGCTTAACGTTTTCGGTTAAGATTGGAGAAGAGAGAGAGAGAGAGAGAGAGAGAGAGAGAGAGAGAGAGAGAGAGTAAGAACGTAACTACTAACTTACGACGTACTACGTACGTTCGTTACCGTTTAGTAACGTAACTACCACAACGTAACTAA
>NW_012130079.1:3606639-3625609 GCF_000143395.1 Atta cephalotes | reverse complement strand
CGTACGTAGTACGTACGTACGTAGTAGTAGTAAGTACGTAGNAGATANGANAGAGAGAGAGAGAGAGAAGAGTTAAAGACGAAACTTCAAATTACAGCTCACGCTCCGTTTGTGAAAATCTACCACACGAATAACAGAATGACAAGTGCGATTTTACGCTATGGTTAGAGAAATAGAGTTGTTTGTTCCAAGTTCTAAGATTAGAAGCTCAATTGAGAAGAATTGATTTCTTCTTAGTATTGTATTAGTCAATGATATTGTATTTAAATCTTAATGCGCTATGAATTTTATTTCGCCGAGCATCTCAGAAATTATTTAATCCTCCGTGTCCGACATTTTTTTTTACTGCTTTCCTAGTCTAATCTAAAATAGAAATCCTCAAGTAAGAGATTGGACCGTTTAGACCAACTTCTGATACGTCTGTTATATTTTTCAAGACCTTAAGATAGAATGAGATGCATAAAATAGAATGAGATGCATGTAAATATTTCATTCTATTTTGCAGTTCCTGAAAAATATAGCGGACTAAATAATATATTATATTGCCCTCTCCAATCTCTTACTTAAAGTATCTCCAGTCTAACCGCATCACTGATGCCTGATTGTGTTTCTCAAAGGGTTTTTAGGTTCTAAAAAAAATCTGAAATTTTGACTCTTTCAACATTCAAGAATATAATTTTACAATGATATGACTTGAAATGTTTTCATTTTTTTTTATGTATCCGAATTTGAGGCAGAATAATTCAAAACTGAAAATTCGTCTACATCTTCAGAGTCTCAATTAGACCACGGAGGGTTTAGCAGATTAACTTCTATAATACACATATACATATTCGTTTGCGGAAGGCTGAATTGATATCTGAAGATCGTGTACACAACTTTCAGGCAAGAACGTAACGGAAAGATGATACGTTACACGTGGCACGCCGACGCGTTCAATCGGATTTCGCGACGTTTGCTCGTGCGAAATGCACGTCGACCACGTCGGGAGGACGAGAATGGCGGCATTTTACATGCAGTCGGTCGGTGGCGATATCAGAAATGCTACGCGTGCACGTGACGGGACGCGGTGCGGCAATGTCATGCGATTTTCGTGAAAAAAAAAGGGAAGCAAAAACAGCCATCCATTTCCGGCCACGACACGCGGACTAATGGCACACGGCTTTTCATTACGACTATGCATCGTGCGTCGACTGCCGATAGAGCTTTCACCATCGCGTCGTATTTTACAGAACAAATATAAACAAATATCTATGGCTATAAATAGTACGGAAGAGAAAAATATCAACGTAATAACTTATGGATCGATTTCCTGCACGAATACCGGTGGATCCATTCGCATCATATCTCGAACATATCCGGAAAATGATCGTCAAAAGTTCAATAGTATACCACGAATAATTTACTGATATAATCTATCAATTAATATTTGCGTACATGGAAAAGTCAATTTTGATAGAATATTTAAAAATTTAACTAGATACAGATCTGAAAATAACTTTTGTTGAACCATCAAACTATAAATAATTATGTAGAATGCTCGAACTAATTGCTAGAACGTCAAAACTTTTTGCAGTATTGTTCAGCATGCTTGAGATTCTTATTCTACGTAATTATTTTAACAATCCAACAAAATTATTTTTAGATGTATATTTAGCCAAATTTTTAGATACTTCAGCAAAATCGTTCTTCCCATATTTGTAATTAAATGTTTAAAGACTCTAAAGGTGAATAGGCTTTACAATATAATAAAAGAAATATTATTTATAGAATTAATATTAACTTTTCACCAGCAATATTAGACTTTAAAAGAACAATCGATTTTTTTGTGAATTTTGGTAAATAAATTTAAATCCATAAAAAATAAGTAAAATACAATCCAACTTCTATAATAGTAATAACTCGTTGTTAAAATTTTCACAATATATGATTTTTTTCAGATTTTTATAGTCCAGAACAATATAAAAATCTGTAGATACTAAAGTTTGATGATCCAGATTGCGGACGAAGAGAGAAAATTTTACATCGCCGAAAAAGATTAAATATTAGAAATGAAAATTCGGACGGAAAATATAAACGCCTTTTTTTCTTAATTTTCTAATATTTAATATTTATTCCAGTTCCTAATATTTCTTCCATTATGCACAAGACTCAATAAATATAATAGGTTATATAATGCGTTTAATAGTTTAACAAGAAAATTTCACATTAAATTAATTAATTATCACTCAGAAAAATACATGAAGCTCCCGCGTTACTCAGGGAGAAGTCAGATTAATAAATTGATACCTTGCAGCTGGCTGCGCTCCTTGGCAACGAGAATCTATTAGACACAACATTTGGCATCTTCTCGAACAACGAGGATCTCTCATGGATCTTAATGCGATCGTAGTTAAAAACGATACAAGAGACCGTCTGCGACATTGATATCTTTTTATCCGGTCTTATTTACGGATTAAAACAACTCCGTTAAAAATAATTACAGCACGTGCTCGTGAGATAAGATAATAAAAAAATACATCACAAAAAATCAGCAATCAGTGGACAGCAATTTTTAATAGTCGATCGAGTGGTTTGCAACGAAAATGACCTCATATCGAATTATCAAGGCATATAATTAACAATTGCTCCATGCAACATGTTGAACACTTTTTCGATAAACTAATCATAATTGCGAAATGTACATAAGAATATTATGGATAAAGAATATTATGGATGAAAAATTATATATTGTGTCACAGGACAAAAAGAACACAACAGAGAAATATATAAAATATGTAAAATATAAATTTCCTATAATTTGAAGTTTTTTTATTCAAAAAAGTAAAATATATTATATATTATATTAATATCATATTTAAAAATCATTATCATCATCAATACAATTCAAAATATGTATCTGAATTGCAATAAATAAAATTCGACTTTACTGTAAAAATGACTCGCGAATTACGCTTATTTTAATGAATTAACGGATAAGTTCAATGCAATATGGATACTCGTATACAATAAACTAATTTAAATAAAATAATTTGAGAAGAAAAACGCAAGAAAACAAAATGAATTTATTTAAAAATAATAAAAATAAGAACAAGATTTCTTTCTATAAGTTGAAACGGGACAGTAAAGTTAAAAATCATTTTTGATTTGTCTTTATCTTTTAATTAAAAAAATTAATAAATTATCAAAAATACATAATAATGCGCATATACATTTATATAATACGAATAAAGAAAAAATGTATAATTGTATGCAAGTGAGGAGAGAGAGGAGTCACGAACACGAACAGTTAACATTAAATTATTACGGACTTTTACAAGTACGCAGTTTTTCCAGTTTTTATCGTATTTTCCTTGAACGACATGGCGTCAAAGTGCAGGAGGTATTAACTTTTCGGTTTTTATCCTCTTTACGCGTGTTGCTCGAGGCAAAAAGCATCGACAACAAGCAAAGGTATCGACTATCACACACGGCGATTATTCGATATTCGCGGCGAGGGAACATATATACGCTTCCTCTGAAACTCGTTTCTATGTGAAGACGCGTCCGCTAGAATTTCGCTCGTTTTACCGGAATTTCGTCAGTCAAAAGCGACGTCAGCTGCGCGCATCATGTCCACAATCGCGAACTCGTTAAAAGTCGCTTTATAACGCCCGCTCGAGAAAATGAGCTATCGATTGAATCTTAATATTTTAATATCTTAACGATGCGCGTCATATACGTATAGTTACTTTACAGTTTCGTAGCATACATATACATATGCATTGAATTTATGCAAATTCTCGCGTGACATGCGGCATGCAGGTGCATTAATGCATATTTGAAACGTTCAAATTCTTAGTAGCGGAAATTATTTCAAGTTTCTCGTTAAAATAGAATGAATACGTTAGCTAAATCATATTTAAAATTAAAACTGTTTCTTTATTAAAAAAGTAATTTCATTCATCATTAGAAGGATTGTATTCGAGTATCGATCTTATATTTTCACTTATTAATTTATAATTTATGCTTTTCATATTTAACTGTGATTAATTCATTCTTTCTGGTCGCAACGAAATAAATTCTCGATACTAAGCGCAAGTTGCAAAGTATTAATATTATATATTACTTTCGCATGCATTTTTCTAAAGTTAATTCTATTCAATATAAGATTAATTTTAATGTCAGTTCAATCTACTTTTTATCTTTTTCTAATTCTTAGAAAAAATAAACAGTAAATTAAATCAAGATTAAAATTAAGTTTACATTAGTAAAATTGGACCTAAATATTTCAAAAGAAGAATATTGACAATTAATGATTCAATTGCCATTTCAATTTAATTTTATTATTATCATAAATTAAAAATGCCTTCTGGGAACGGCGAATAAAGTAATAAATACTCTGAAAACGTCTAGTCCAAAGTACATAAAAACATCAAGTGCGCGCGCTGCGTATATTCGAGGATTAATTTCGCATGGATCCTGCGCCGGCGCCGATGTCGGCCAGGAGAGGGGAAACAAAAGGTTTTCGGTACTCACGAAGCCAAACACGTCTCGTCGAAAACTGCAAAGGAATCCCGCATTCCGAGTCGAGCGGGCCGGGTTCAGTGGTCGGTGGCTTCTCAACGAGCGTTACATAATTCTTCGTTCCCGAGGTTGAGCGAAGCGACGGAGGCTGGAGGATGGGCGAGCAGGGGGCAGGGTTGGGACCTCGGTGATCGTTGCCAAAACACGGTCAAGCGTCGCGCCGTTAATCTCCACGCGGGGAGTTTACGATCTCGCGCGCGTGACTGATCGCGGCGCCGTTCGTAGAACGTTCGTAAAACGTTGCGACGGCGGCATCGAAAGCGAGAGCGCGGCGACTCGCGACGTGAAGAGAGAGGCCGAAATAACAAGCGAGTCCAAGCGCGAGAATCGAAAGAACCTTCCAGGAGCCCTTTAAACTGTTGGAGAACCGGTATATGGCCGGTCGTCGGTCGACCTCGTGGGATTTAAATGGCCAGAGAAGGGCACCGCTCCGCGGGGTACCGTTACACGCGCGCGTCGTAGTGGGGGACACGCCCCGGGCGATTTAAAGGGCCGCCGATGGCGCACCGCGCCGAAGTTTCACGCTCGTGACGCGAGTCACGTGGTGCGAGTTCGCCGATCGCGTTATCAAAAATGATCGGCAACAGACGGATTCATCAGGGTTCACGGTTGCTACTTGACCGCGGCGGCACGGTGAGAGTCCGTTGCGCGTTTCAGGCGACGCCGCGCCGTTCCGAAAAGGCGCGCTTTCAAGAGTTCGTTTCGACTACGCGGCACACACATTCACCACACACACGCGACGCGACGCGAGAGATATCGGAACACAGAGATCGGCGCGTATCTCTGTCTCGCTTTCTATCTCTCCATCGGTTCTGCGATCATCGTTTAAATTTCCGCTCTCACCGCTCTCTCGCCGCGAAAAGTACTACGTTTTTTATTTGATCCTCACCACGACGTCACTTCTCCTGATGACGACGTTGGCTTCTCGAACCTTTCCCTCGTCGCTCCTCGCGGATCCCACCTCCACCCGAGATTTGTTTACCAACCCGTCGCGGTCGACCATTCCAGCGGACTGGCTGGCCGCGCGTCGCGTCTCGCGAGAACACGTCGGCGCAACACGGGCCGTTGTTGCCGTTGTCTTCGGGCCGAACGAACGGCTGTCACTCGCGAGAAGTGAGAACGTTCACGGCGTACGAGAGAGAATTGCACGTTAACGTCGCGGCCACGCGCGCACGTCGTCGACGTCGTCCGCGTATTGTCGTGCGTACTCGCGCGGGTACGAGACATGAACCACCGCGCACAGCATCCACGTTCCACCATGGGGTATATCCGCGAATCACGAGCCTCTATACGCGAAGTACCTAGACCGCGCCACCGCGCTCACCGCGCTATCGAGCGCATTCGGATGTGACGACGCGCAGGTGGAGCCGTGCCGCCATCTTTCGGAGAGGCAACAAGTCCTTATACGGCACGTCACGAGGAGGCTCGAGACGTCACAAGCGTAATTCCAATTCTTCCAAACTCAAATAACTACGCTTTTCTCTCTAAAAATGTAATTTTAATATCGATCCTGTTACTCTTCTTTTTTCTTTTTTACTAATTTATATGATTTTAACTGAATAATACACGAAAAGAATGATTTTGCTGAAAGATCTAAAATTTTACTGGATCTAAATTTCACAGAGCTGAAAATAATTTTGGAAACTCGAATCAAGCTGGTTACTGAAGTGTGTCAAACTTCATTGCAGTGTTGTTTATAATTTTTGAGATTCAATATAAATATTTTGATGACCCAACAAAATTACCTATATAACACAGAATTTGCAGCAATATCACTGCAAAATCTCTGCAATGTTGCAGCAGTGTTGTTACTTTTGTGTAATTTTATACTGTAAAGATATTTTCGATGTAAATATCCAGTAAAATTGCAACATTCCACCAATTATTGCAGTAACATTGAAATTATTGCACCAATGTTGCTTCAATTAAAGTTCTATACCTGAGGAAAAACTTTACGGTAATCCGAGATAAAAATTCGACATGAGCCCGCCGCTGCCAAACCGAGACATATCGAGACGAGCCGTTTGTCGTTGAAAGTAATAACCGCCGAAAGCACAAAATCCAGAATGATACATATCTTGGAAACTCGCGAACATTTGATATCATCTCCGATAACGTGGCCGAGGACAGGATAATCAATGATTGTCGCAGATTTCCGCAATTCTTGCGGATTCTCGCGAATTTTACGATCGAACGCGCGCGAACCGACCGCTGACTTTGTGACTATAGTCGTGAACGCTGCCGCGAGATTCAAATTTATTCGTGACGCGGATTGGTCGTTTCTCGCGGCATACAATATGGCGGTCGCGCGAGCGCGCTACACTTCACTCCGATACGCAATACGCGATAATCAGATATGTTTAATTTAACGATGAGACATGCTTTTCGTTTTGCAATTTATTTTTCGGGTTTTATTGAAAAAGAGATATGCATTAATTGTAATTTACTATAAATCCATATATTTCTGTCGCGTGTGTTAACTTGATTGTTACATAAAAATTTTTTTTATCAGTTTTGCAAGTTGCGAATCTATATAACGACATAATTTAAATTCAAATAGTTTAAATTGAATAATTTATATAAAGTGATAGAAATTTAATTCTACCACTTTATCGTAATAAGTTTATAATATATATAATTGTATAATTGTAATATAATAATATATATAATTGTATATATGTGTGTGTGTGTGTATATATATATATATATATATATATATATATATATATATATATACAATTCTTATGAGTAGAAATTAAAACATCTGTGAAAAATAAATTTGTATGAATTTATTTTTCGTGTATTTGTATGTATGTAATTGTATTTATTTATTAATACACGATAAAAACAATTTTATTGAATCTAAAAATTTTAGCTAAATGAAGATCTGAAAAAATAATTTTATTTAATTAATATTATCGAAATAATCAGAAATCTCTAACATAATTATCAACATTGTGAAAAGTTCTGACTTTCTGATAACTAATTTGAGCATTTTACATAATTATTTTGATAATCTAACAAAAATTATTTTCGAATCTGTATAATGTAACTAAATTTTCAAATACTTTAACAAAACTGTTCTTTCCATAATAAGATTCTTTTGAATCAATTAATGTGTTATTTGTTAAACAATGTAACCAATTAATTGACCAATATTAGTATTAAATTTTTAATAAAAAATTAACCATATCATTTGGAGCCGCCTTTAAGCAGAGATTCACACTCCATTCTTTGAAAAGTAATTTTTTAAGTTCGAGAACTCAAATAAAATTGACAATGTAGAATTGACTTTGATCTCAATCTAATATACTGTTTATCTAAAGACATTATGTTATAATGTAAGATTATCTTTAATCAATGTAAGATTAGCTTTAATCTTGATTTAACTTAATGTCTTTTTTTCTTTTTTTAATTAAAATTAAAAACAAATAGAGTAAATTAAACTAAGATTAAAATTAATTCTACATTAATGGAACCAGATCTTATTAGTAATTATTTTGGAGCTGTTTGATGTTATTTTGATGTCATGAACTACATTAACACAATTTACGCCGAAGTTATAACGTCGATATTTTGAAACTGGCCAATCATAATCATTCTATTCTTCAAAGGAATAACTATGATTGGCCAATTTCATAACATCAATATGTTATAATAAATATTGGCGTAAATCAACCCAAAAATTATAATTAGAAACATAAATACAGAAACGCTCGTCGCATTTCTAGAGGATTGCCAATCGTTAATACTCATGGTAGCAATATCACATTCTCCATCGCTAGAAGTGATCGATTAAAATCAGGGCAACGAACGTCGATCATACGCACCAGACATTATTATTACAATCGAACGCGCGTGCGAACAGGCGAATAGCAGTGAAGTTCGCCGATGAAATTGCGAGTGGCGACTGTGGCGCGCAACAGCGGAAGTGACGTCACGCGCGACGCAATATGGCGGACGCTGGACAACGTAAACAGTACGACGACCACAGCAGCTCGTATGTGGGTGAGTATTTTGTCTATCTTTTCATCGTTTCGCCAAGCACGAGGGAATGCCGGTGAGACGTCGCGCGATGTCGATCGTTCACACATTGCCGAAATCGCGAGCTCACAATCTTCGATATGAGCCAGCTGTGCGCGAGTGACCGTGCCGCGGTGTGTCCATGCTTTCTCGTCGCTTGACATTTCGCTCGCGTCGCTTTCTTTCCCAACTCTCGAATCCCATCTGCACTTCCCCGTGCCCGTAGAATTTTTATTTGAGCTCACAAGCGATCGACACCAATGCGTAAATTCGCAAATCGTCGTGATGAAAGGCAGAACGAGAAAGAGGACGAGAGAGAGAGAGAGAGAGAGAGAGAGAGAGACAGAAAGAAAGAAAAAGGAGTGACGTCGCGCGAATTCCTTCGACGAAAGACGAGACATGTGTGAATCACGCGTTCACGCCTCCATCGATTGTGCTTAAACTAATGACAATGTCAACAGATGATATCGAAGTTACAGGGCTATCAAGATTGTCGAGAACATGATCGACGCGGCCGTGAAGGTTATAACATGCTCGCATAATAGGACGCGTAAGAGAACCCATGTCAATGTGAGCGCCTATAAATATCGTGCTTACGTGCACGCTGGAGCCCTGACGGATGAGGAGAGGTTTCTGTCAAAAAAAAGGATGACGACGCGTGGTCCTCGTAGGTGCCGCCCGCTTGCGGCAAAAGTGTGACAACTCCATGCCCGCTGCGTATATCCACGCGACCTTGCGTTTCGATTAGTCAGCAAAGTTGAGAATTGTTGAACGAGTCCCAGACCCCTTTGAATAATCCCAGACATAAATGTTTAAAAGACGTCATAGGCTGGTATTCATAATTCTTATATTTGAAATTGTCTTAAGTGTCTGAACAGTCTTAAAGTGTCATAAATCAATCAGAGGGATATATTAGCATCTTAAGACATTATTTAAGACAATTTTAAAATAAGAAGGTATGAATATTATGGAATTATTCAAAATAGATTCAGATTGGAATTACTCATCTATTTCCTACATTTCTATAGCATTTTCTACTCTTTAAAACTGTTTGGAGTATAGAATCTTACTTTGAAGAGCAAACATTCACTCTTAAAGATTGAAAATTAAGCTACTTTTTCAAGACTGACTCAATTTTGACTCTTTAGAGTGAGATTTCATTCCAGAGAACCTAGAGAGTAAAGAAAATGAAATAATTTCAATTGAAATCCATTCTGAACAAGTCCATACGTGCCCTGAAAATCATCTTTTGAAACATACATATCTAAAAGACATAAAAACGCTTTTTAGATGTTGTCTGAAATTCATCAAGTCGATGAAGCCGCGACATAATTGTAATTAAAAGCTAGGAACATATTAGTAGCTTTCCGCCAAGTCTAATGCGGAATCTACAATAGAAAACGTAATAGTCGTAGAGCCTTAAGTCATAAAAAATTAACCAATTATTGACTGTGTTTCGTTCTTTACTGTGAATACTGAAAATCTACGTTATATATAGATTTTCCATATTCCCAATGAATAATGGAATGCAG
The DNA here is from genome assembly GCF_000143395.1 of Atta cephalotes. Taxonomy (NCBI): domain Eukaryota; kingdom Metazoa; phylum Arthropoda; class Insecta; order Hymenoptera; family Formicidae; genus Atta; species Atta cephalotes. The sequence continues at coordinate 3,615,488 of NW_012130079.1, read as the reverse complement.
CTACAGTCGAATATGAGGAGAATAATCGACTGTAATTGATTCTTACAACTACACTTATATAATTATAGAATGGGCTTAGGACTGATATTTCATACATCGTACGATAAAACTTTTCAAACCTGTTGATTGATTGCAAGACAGAGAAGTTTTCAGGTCTTTCTGTTCAACAGTCAGTCAACAACCTTAAAAACTTTGTAGTGTGTGGTATACAAAATATCAACTTAATGCAAGTTGTTGCACAATTGTAGATGAGATAATAAGCTTATTCTTTTTGGCTAAACTTTTGCACCAGTTTATCTTTCTTTCTCTTCTTTCTTCTTGGAGAGAAAAGGAAGAAAAATAAACTAGTGCCAAAAAGAAGGCCTAATACTAATATAATAACATTTCAACTGTATATAACAATCTTTTTAATCAACGATTGTCATATAAATACGAATAGCATCTCGACGGTAAATTGTGATTAATCGGATAAAATTAGAACACGATGTAAAATCAGAGCGGAAATAGACACGATGCAAGAAACGCGTTATTTTCTGGTTTCTGTTTCCGGTTACGTGTTGCTTTCTACATTGATGTATATTATTAGTATACTTTAAGATCCGATTTCACAAATATATACTTAAAAATTAAAGGTCAAGAAATTTATGAATAAATTTTATTAAGAAATTTCTTCGTGACCTTTAATTTTACCTAAACAACACACGTGTTCAAAATGAGAATATAATGCTCAAGGTCCACAACCTTGCTTTAAGAGGTTCATAAGTAAATCATAAGTCAAAAGAGATTAATAACATTTTCTATCTTTAAGCTGTTTTTGCGCGGTCTTTAGGCTTTACCCGTTAGACTTAAGCAAATTTAGCAAAATCCAATTCTTACGCCTAAAACCATAAATTCTGTGGCCGATATTACTTAAAACTTACGGCTTATGGCCTCTTAAAGTAAGACTGTGGATCGAGCACAAGACATCTTAAAAATATCTTACAAACACCTTTAAGGCTAAGAAAAAGATGAACAGTAAGTTAAATCGAGATTAAAATTAATCTTCTATTATTGTAATAGAACCATCTGAGACGTGTTATGATAAGATATATATAAAAAAACATTTAAATAATGTCTTGTGTTCTGATTTTGGACATAGTGCTATGTTTGGATAGATAATGATGTATTGTGAACTTAACTAGATAGTTTATTTAGGTAATTTAAAGATACGTAGATCAGTGGGACGCTGTAAAGATAAATTTTACATTAGCTATATCTTTATGAGATAGACATAAAGAAATGTAAAAATAATGAACTTTAATACTTCTCGACATCTGGACAGTTCTTTTTAATTTTCTTTTCCAGATTTTAAAGAAATCTATAGCTAGATAATTATAGCCGTCTCACCTATATTCATTCAAAAGTTAACGACTTTGAGGAAAGTAATTAAAAATATATATTATATGGAGGTATATGTTATATTGCAAAAATAATATTACGTAACACTGAGTCTTGTTTTTTTAAAGAAAAAAATAATTACTGCTGACTCTATTTTACAAATTTATATTTGCAACTTTATAAATTTTTAATAATTATGTGATTAATAATTCTACTTCTTTTTGCGTTGAAAACTTTAGAATTACAAAAGATTGTCTGGGTTATCAATATTGATTTACTTATAACGCGTTTTAATTAATCTGTCATTATGTGATTGTAGGTGAGATTGTAATTTTCTAAGTATATCGTAAAATTAATAATTCAATCACATCACTTCGATACAGACATTAACGTTATGTTCAAAAACTTTATTCTCTGAATCACTGAAAAAATATATTTATACTGGAGTAACAGAAAACAAAAGCAAAAGAACAGGAAAGAGAGCGACGCGGATAATCAGGTTGCAGGGAATCCGCTGGCATCGACTGATTTGATTTTCAGAATTAAAAAGTATCAAAGGACGACAAACAACGTGCGCAAAGGGAAACGCGAGAACGTTGGGTTCGTACGTTAATAACGAAGTTGCTCTTTTTAAAATCGGCGTCACTTTAATTCGGTGACGAGCCACGTGTACGCATATTTCTGTCTCGTTGCGAAATTAGCAAATGCATTTTTTTCGCGTCAATGCAGAGAAATCCGATGCATTTTTTTCTCTTTCTCCCCTCCTCTCTCTCTCTCTCTCTCTCTGTTTCTCTCTCTCGTAAATTATCGTCTCGTTGGCGATGCCTTTCTTACAACAGGAAATCGTAATATTATTCCGCATTAAATGAAATCCGCGCGACAATATATTGAATGAGAAAAGCGCGTCAGCACGTTCAAAGCTGCAACGCTCTAATAACACACACGCACACACGTGTATACGTCGTTCCGGGATGGGAAATGAGAGTCGCATATTGGCGAATACGCCTATTCAGCCCGACGTGGCGCGTGTTTTATTGAATAGCATCGATAGCTTTGCTTGCGCTGTGTATGCACGTCCGATGGAAACGAGCCCAGGACTCCGCTTTCCCGATAGTTTACGACGGTCCGTCGCCGGACGGGAACAACGCCTCAACAATAAATTTCTGAGCCGCCCGCGATAAATTAGGCGGAAGTCCGGCGTTACATCGTACACGAGCGTGCGCCGGCGAAGCCCGAGACAATTCACCGAGTTAATTGAAGTTGATTCCTGTGGTACTTCGCCGTCCACCTGCGGGACGTGTCACCTTTCTCTTCTCGTAACCACGACGAAGCGTTTCTTTCTCTATATAAATCTAGCGAGACTTGGAGACTGCGATTAGGCTTGGACGACGGAAAAGTTTCCACTGCGTGTGCTATACGTGCTCGATTCTACTATCTGTGACTTTCAGACACGTGATCATGTACGATCGTAACGATTTTTTCTCCTTCCTAATGACTAAGCGTGTATTTCTTCTTTAGAATTTCTCTCGCATCCGCTTATAACTGATATTGTATACTGCTCTTCAGCTAATAACACATATGTTATGTCGCTACATTTTCACTGCTAATTAGCAATTATTCTTTTTTAAGTGGGCGTGATATATCTTAAAGGAAAAACCGATATGCAATTATGTACACTAGAAAAAACGATAGGAAAAAAATGTAATTTTGAAAATAATGCAGATACATTTCGCGTCAATTTGCATCCTTGTTCAAGCCGTAATAACTCGAGCTGTACAAAGTTATACAAAGGATGTCAATTGGTTGATGAGAGGTCTGACGATCGAGCCAACGCGAATGCTCGTTCTCGGCGCGTCAATACGCGCGTATACATACTTAATATGTAAACTGCATATCTCCGCTCGAGTCGGATTCATCGAGTGCTCTCGCGTTGTGCACTTCGCTAATTAGACTTGCATTATTCAGTCAGATGAATCGGAAGTCAATCGGTAGTGCGCCATTAATCGAGATCCATACGGAAAGAACAATTATGCTGAAGTATTTAAAATTTTAGCTGGATACAATCTGAAAATAATTTTGTTAGACCAGAAAATAATTATGTTGACCTCTCAAGCCGGTTGATAGAATGTCTAAACTTTTTGCAGCATTGTTTATCATGCTTGTATTTCCGACGTAATTATTTTAATGATCCAACAAAATTATTTTCAGATCTACATCTACACACAGAAAAATACGTATTATATGAAAATAATAATTCCTTTTCGAGTATTTCAAAAATTTATATATCCGCAAATCTATCATAAGTTTATTACATCAAATATATTTTGAATTCTAATAAGTTTAATACTTCAATTCAAGATTATTAAATTAAAATAAATTTGATTTGCTTATTGTATAAAGTTGCTTCTTTGATCATTTATATAATATTCATTAAAAGAAAATTAATTCTTGTTTCGAATAATTATTAATTTTTTTTAATTTGTAATAAGATATTTGAAGATATTATAGAGAATATTATTATCAAGAATATTATTATCAAGAAAATATTCTTTGTTAAAGATGATTATAACTTAATAGAAAGAAAGTAAATTGAGTAATTACTTTTCTTAATCATAAAATTATTTTTTTCTGTGAGTACCTGAGTTTTTAAATACTTCAATAAACTCGTTCTTTCCATAGCAGAAAGAAAGAAAGAAAGAGATCAAGTTTAAGGATATAACGGAATGGTTTGCGTGTCCCTGTAGTCTATAAAGAATTTTTATGTCCTCATACGCGATGACGTTTTGTATTTAAAGTTCTGGCGACGCACTGCATTGAGGTCATAAAATAAAAGAATGAACCTCGCGTTTGTAAGCATAACTGACATCGCACTCTCTAAAACGCGATCATGGCGTTTTTGAGACATCCCCGCGTACTTCTCTCTGCCATTTTCTCTCATAACCCATGCAACGATGCAATCAAGTTAGTCAGGGTTCGTAGTAAAAACGAGTGAAGTGCAATTGCATATGGCATGACGAGGCATACTTCTTTTATTTTTTTATCGCACGACGTGAGAGAGACGTGCACGTGCCAACTTATCCCGGTAACTTTGTAAAGTATGGCCTTTAGAAGAGGAAAGTTCAATGATATTGAATTTCTATACAAGCTACTCTATATGTATATGATGCGAGTCAATTAGCTGGAAATTGCAATAAAACTTATCGTTGCAAAGTGTATTACAATATACCAATAATGTGTCTTCCATAATTAAACTTGAGATACTTTCGATCGCGATTTTATTTTCTTGTAAAATTGTTAAAAGGTAATTCGCTTCTTACAAATTGCATCAAAGTAACCAAATCAACGATGAGAAATTATATTATTTCAGATCGTTTTAATCAAATTTTTTTATGCTAAATTTTAGCTATTAAATTTTAGTTACTAAATTTTAGTTACTAAATTTTTATTGATTAAAAATTAACATTTGTCACGTAATACGATAGAATAATGTTTTGATAGAAAGATATCTTATTTCATTCAGCGTAACGCTAGAAGAATGAAGATTTAAGAATTTGCCGGCTGTAACTCGCAAAATTGAACGGATAGAAACCTTTCATATGTTGTAGAGTTCATAACCAAACTGTATACAGTCTTGCATATAAACTTCGGGAGTTGTGGTTACGCTTGGCATATATATGGAGATGGAAATATAAATAAACTTCATACCGGATAGCATCGCGTGCGAGATTAACGATAACCGAGATGTCTGAAGGAGCCACAATAATCCTTACTCACTCTCGTTCGTTTATATGGGTGGGAGGGAGATGATTTTTTATTTCTTTCTCGTTCGCCGATTCGGCTTTTCCTTCTCACAGTAAACCCTCATTTGTCGTAAAACATTTGCCTTCGCACAGTGTAAATGCTCTAGTGGGGGATATACCTTCATAAAATAAATATCTTAGGAAAGCACGTCGTAATTCCACGTGTAACACTCATTGCAATCGTTAACTTCATGGTTTACCACCTGTGCAAATCGAGTATCGATCTAAAATCCTCATTGGTAAAATTCTCATGGTAGCCACTGACTTTGATTATGTTTGCTTCGACAACGTTACCTAGCTCGTAAATCGGCAGTGCGATTTAACAATCGCTCAAAGTAGAAAAGCAACGCGTAATGTCAAGAAGTATTCTTGAAAGCAGAGGAAACTATCGATGTACATTAAAACTAAACTTTCCGGAAATAGGAATTATCTAAGTATCCGTATAAACTTTTATCTTTCTCTTTAAACATTATAAAATAAATAATATTTTGCTATTAATTTTTTAAAAATGTTTGTCTTATATATTCTTAGAAAATCTAAAATTATTGCAAAATATAATGGAAGACTTTATTTTATTCAATCCTTTTAATATGAACGATGTATTCAAAGTTGCCATTGTAATTTTTTATAACGTATGTATTATACATTTATAATGTATGTAAGATATTTTTTTAAGATAATATTTAAATATTTGAGCATAGTTTTAATGAATATTCAAATTGCGATATATTATCCATCTATTACGTTTTTCAATAATTTCTACTTATAACATTTATGTGGCATCGCTTAAAAGTTTCGCAAGGATGCAGTGCCAATATTTGCGACATATGGCGCGAACTTCTTCTCAGTTGGCGTACTCAAATGCGTGTGTACGAAATTATTCGTGTCCATTTCTAAATTAAACTTAAGCTCGTTATTTCTTCTACGCAAAGATATTAGCCACGTACGTCATGAATCTATGCAAAAAACTGTCTGTAAAACGATTCAAAGGTCAAGAAAGTCCAAGGTACATGTATGATACTCAAAAAATAATATTATTCAACACGTTTTTATATTGTCACTAATGTTATCACTAATTACAGATTTTCTAGTCTTAATTATTTTATCAATTGATTATTCTAATTATTTTTCGCCCGAAAATTGTATTAATTCTGTGTAATTTTCTCATAAAAATCTAAATTGATTACAAATAAGATAAAAATGTTAATAATGAAAAACTTGTTTACATTATTTTAAGTTTTTTTAAATAATTTATAAGTAATTATTTCCTGTTATTTTCAATCTACTTTTACATCTCGTTATAATTTTTTCGTAAAATGTTGCATTTAGAAATGATTATTATGAATCGTTTTGTATACAGCTATAAAATTTCAAAACTCATTTTTATATAGATACGAATAACAGATTATATATATGTAATTGAGACATTGAAAAATATGCTTAATTATGTATGATAATTTTTATGTATTTATTATTGCAATGAAAAAAATTTCTGGTTGAAAATAAACGAATCAGAAATTTCTGGTTAAATTTATTAGAATTTTAGTTGAGATAATTCTTGTTGATATAATATTTCTGGTAAAATCTATTAGAATTCTAATAGTCTTAACCAGAAAATGAATCGTTGTTTATTTTCTACCAGAATTATTATTTATCCAACCAAGATCATTTTTCTTAGTTTGATTATTATTTTCTATAGTGACCTTGATCCTTGTTTCTGCTCTATTAATAGAAATAATATAATAAACACGTATTTTAGCAAAATGTTTTTCTGAAAGATATATTATAGAAATAACGTCAGCAATTGCTTTTTTGTAATCAGTCTCAATGATAATTTTATTGCCGCTGGCAGTGTTCAATTAAGTTATTGTTATTACGCTGCATTTGAAAGCTTTTAAACTTGCTCGTTTTAACAATCGTTAATACATAATTTTTATTAAGTCCTTATATTCTTGTTTATACAAAATATTTATTATTTTCATTTACCTGATTAAACTTATGATCTTTCATTCATAGTAATATTATTTGATGATACATAATAAAAGTATATTTTTTATATTACATTTTCTTTTAGGATAAATTTTACCTTTTTTTGTTTACTCTTTTGATAGCTTGTATAATTATGCTCTAGCACATAAAATAATTAATCTAACATGTTATATATTTAATTAATATTTTTTCATAGTACATAATTGTTTCACGATGATCAATGTTCGACAATATTAAGTACTTTAAAATTATAAAACATTATCTTTTGACATTATCTTATTTTGACCTTATCTTTTGACGTTATCATCTATCAGATGTTTAATCACAGTCATTTTATTCTCCTTTATCACTAATTGCACTCGTTTTCTCCAGCCAATCATCACTTTTATCCGTGCTGAACAAAATTTAGACGGCATCTTAACGCAAAGACGTCGATAATATTAATATATATATCATTGTATCTTATACCGTCTTGCATTTTTCATGCCGACTTCTATCCCCACTTCCAACATAAAAATGGAGCGACTGTATATTTCCATCGGCGTCACCAGGAAACTGCATTAGTGCATCATTTATATCTTAGAAAATTTTAGAATCGTGATTACAAAAATTTAGTATCATTTAATTAGATCTGTACATTTATTGCAATAAAAAAGATTAATTTGTACAAAAATAATATGTTGTAAGTAAAAAGAGTACTCTATAATTAAAAATGCAGTTTTCTAAAATAATTAAAGAAGTGTTAGAATCCTTAGCTATAATGTGAGACAGAGTTTCTTTTTGTCATTGACAAAATAAATTCATTAATGGTATGAATAAAATATTTATTTACAAAAGTATTTTTCGAGCATACAACTTGAGAATTCTCCAAATGACGCGAGACTGTTTAGTTAAACTTCGCACACATATGCATTAACTTGAAGAAAATTCTCTTGCCGCCTATGTATGTAGTGCCCCACTACATTTTTGCGATTGTGTCAGTTGATTTCTATCGGTGTGGCATCGTCACTCGTGGGATGCTGCCAACTCGTGAGGTTCACCGTCACGGCACGGCCTCAAGAATACCGACCATCAGCGAACGGGATATTTCTAGTCTGGCTCTCCTCGCGGACTTAGTACCTAAGTATCGTGTGTGCACAGTGCATCTTCGCGCCGTGGTCGAGTGTTTTTCCTCGATATATATTTATTTCGCGTTCGTTTCGATTTTGTTGAGCGTCGTGTCGATTCGGTGACGAATGTGAAAGTCGGTGATATGGCCGAGAGAAAATTTATAACGCCGAGACGGAAGCGGCACAATGACCATCCTTCTGGGTCAAGGCCGTCGGAAAGGTCGGATGTATCAAAGGAACCGGCGAGGCCGCCTAGAACGAGGACGCAGCAGACCGCAAATGTGACGACGGCTCACAATTCCAATTTCGGGAATGGCACACAACGTAGCGTATTTGTGGAATCACAGCAGAAGCCGAGTTAGTTTGTCAGATGATTTTTTGATACAATTATCTTATCGACTGACTCGGTGCTTGATCCATGAAACTATTTGAATTAGTGTTTCCTGATTTTTCGATTTTTTCCGTTTTTTTTTTTTTTTTTTTTTTTTTTATTTTTTTTTTATTATTAATTATTATAATAATATATATAGAAGTAATACTATAATAAATATAATAATATNTATNTNTTNTNTAT
>NW_012130079.1:3595448-3606619 GCF_000143395.1 Atta cephalotes | reverse complement strand
ATAGAACTTATTTAGTAATTAGTTGTTTCCTGTTAATTTTACGTATTTTTTCCGTTTTAGTTTTTTTTTTTNTTTTTTTTTTTTAATAGTACTTTGTTCTTAAAACTAATTTTTCTATAAATAATAATTAATTTGAGGAAAATTGAAAAGTCTCATTAAAAAATTCAATAAAATAAATTTGTATTGCTTTCTTTCTAGTTATCTTCGCGAAATACATTGGTTTCAACATGCATTTATTTACAATAGATACATTTATGTTTTCTTCATGTTTACAAATTTATTAAGAGCCTAGATAACATATCAGTGAATCATTATTAATTTTAAATCTATATAATCAAGATTTATCTTCTGATTTTAATTGTTTTTAACCCTCAGCAATATTGTGATTCTCTTCGTCTACTTTGAATCTTTTTCATCTATCTCAAGTTTTTTTTTTTACTATTCTAGGCTTTCAAAAATGTGGGAAAATTCGAAATTACTTTTCAACGTCTATTACTAATACTTTATTACTAACAAAATATTTTAAGAGGGGAATCGGACTCTAATTTTCTTTAGAGAAATTTATGAGTGAAATCTTATGTGTGTGTGCCAGAAAAAACTCAGATTGTAAACGAAGGGTTAATAATAAATTGGATTCTACGCAAAGCACAAACGATAATGATTAAAATTGATAAAACAATGATCTAAACATATTAAAAATTTATTTTCAGCCGCGAAGGCCCCGATGACGACCCTCGACGAAAACGTGAACCGTGTACCACGACAACAGCATAAAACAATCGAAAATATGGGTAAGTTGGCTAATTTATTTCTACTAATTTAGTTTAATTTTAATTTCGATTCAATTAATTTTTTGCCTTTTTTTAGTTCTAAGAATAAAAAAAAGATAAAGAATATAAATTAAATCGAGATTGAAGTCAGTTTATAATTATTACAAGAAATGGATTACAAGACATAAGTTTCGACTGCTTTCTTAAAATTGTCTATTCACCTTTTCTTGTTCATAAATCGCATCACTGATCACAGTTGCCGTGTGTCGCTAAAAACCTAAAAATGTAACGATTCCGTGTGAATTTCGAAAGTGATCGACTTTTGTGCGCATATAAGAGTTCTTTTTTTCTAATAAATAGAAGTCTTTTCTTTTGTGTACGAAAACCAACAAAAGCAACTTGTTGGCTCGTTAGATAGTCTCGCTGGATCAAATTTCTGCGTTAAGTTCGGCCAGTATTTTAGCTTTCTAGGCATTGCTCGAGTTCTTCCTGAGGTTCTTGCAAGAGGTTTTGTTCTTTACCTTGAATTTATAACTTTTTCAGATCATTCGCGGCAAAAGACGTCTTGTTCTTTTAAATTCACGTGAAGCCTTGTAATATTCAGGATCCGAAGGAAAGGATGCAATGAGTTTATTATTAAATAAAGTTTATTATTAAATCACGAGAAATCTGAAAATCGCAAAGTGTTGTACTTTATGTATAAACGATCAATGTAACACAAATATCCCAAATTTAATTTCTTTATACTATTATCTGTTATTAAGATTAATTATTAATGATAACTCTATTGAACATATTTTAATAATGACATGTTATTTTTATATTTGCTTTTTTATTGAGAAAGCTATTTTAATGTTTACATGAAGAATTTTTAGATGCTTATTAGTTTTGATTCATTCATGTATTTGCAAATTAAAATCTAATATTTTAACCTGCGATAAATTATGCGAAAAAGATATCTGCGTATGATGAATAGAATCAAACTAAAATAATTCTTAAAATATTTTGAATATTATATATTATCATGTTCCTAACAACGTTATTTCTTTATTATTTTTGATTCAGTTCTTTCTGACACTTAAGTTAATTGAATCTATGCGTTCCCTTTCTTTGTCATTTCCAGAAATCCATGATCTTATATTTACTGTAATGCGGTAATAATTTTTACGATTGTGAAATAAGACGAATTCATGGAGATTAGAAGACGATGCATAGACTATTCATAAATAACAATGACGTAAAAATCTGTCGTGCAAGTAGAGATATAGAAAGAAAAAAAAGAAATCATAGAATTGGCATCCACATCAGTATAATTGACTGTTCGTTCACAATATAGTCATCGCAGGTTGTTAAAAGAAACGATTTTATTGTACAATATAAGACTGTGTCGGTCTCTGAACGTTATTCGCAATTAAAAATGTATCTTGCGCACTTAATCTTATTAAAATACATTCGTAATTTAATATGAATATTAATAGATACCACATACAGTTCGCGCATCTTTTAACGAAATCAACAATAATGAACATGAAATCAATGATAATACTTATATAAATATCCCAGAAACTCCTGAAATAATTTGGCAACAGTGTCGACATAAATGCGATCGTTATTAAGAGATATAATTAAAAGACAGAATTTGAAACAATAAATATGATGTGTATTCGCAAGAATTTAAAATTCTCTTAAAAAATATAACAAGAAAATATAATAATTACTTAAAATACATATATAATAACTTTATAGTGTCTTTTAGTATTTTTATAATTTGTTTGAAATCTTGCAGCATTCTTAACTGAGAAGTTGTTATTGCATAAGCAAGATTCTCGATAAAAACGTAAAGTCATCGGATATAAAAGAAATAACAAATGAAACGAATATTAAAGATACCACGCATAAATCGAGTGTGATGCCTTTAGTATGACGAAGCATATCATGCGGTGTCATTGAAAACGTCGACTGTCATATAACACGATATTGTCAATGGATTGTTAATGTATTATGAAAGTTGGAAATGTCTAAAAAAATATACAACTTTATTTAAATTATATATTTTGTTAATTATCCCATTTTCATTTCGAACTTGTTGCTCATCATCATATACTAATGAAAATTTTATCGTATTTCAAAATAGTCAGAAAAGTGCGACAAACAAAAAATATAAATAACGTCTATTGATTCTTGTATCTAATTATTATATCCATTATTAAGATTATATATCCAATTACTGATTATCATTGATTATCAAATTTTAGTTGCTCATGATATTTTTTGATATCGTTAATAAAAATTGTGTGTGAAAATATGATGAAATCAATTTCTTCGTACAAGCCTAACGTTTTATTATTTGAAAATTAAATTGTGACAGATATAATTGTAAGAAATAAAAAGTTTACCATTAAGAAAAAACTTGAAATTATTTTTTAAATACGCAAAAGTTAAGAGAATAATAAAAAAATAATAATAAAAGTAATTGGATAATAAAGATCATTTGCGATATGTAAATAGCAATTTAGAACATAATTTTTACACATTCTGGTAAATATCTGTTATTCAACAAAAAAACATAAGAAGTAGAACGGAGGTTTCCTGTAACTAATTTCCTAGGATGTTTTGCCGTGTAATATTACTGATCTCATGACACGAATAACGACAGTTATTCTAACAGTTAGCTTATTATACAGTAGTAATTTTGAGAACAAGCATTTCTTATTTCGCTTTATCTAGTTTAGTTGAAAGATATTCTACCTTTGTATCATAATGGTATTCTTCGTATATTATTTCTTTTAATAGAGAAACTCAACTTTTTCCATATTTACTAGAAAACAGCATTTTAAAGAGAAATCTGTTGCACTTAAATTAAAAAAATGATACATTGACAAGATTTAAAAATCTTTATTTTATTATATAGGTACATGATAACATTATTAATTTATTGTTAGGTGTACAACTTTGCTTCCGCCGTTTTTTTCCGAAATTCGAGGCTTTATTGTAAAAAACTGGTTATATATTTATGATTCAAAGTATTGTCATCGCTGGCTACTACTTTCTCCCATCTTTTGGGTAGCGTACGAATCCCGCGTCGAAAAAACTGGTCACCTTTTGAGGCTATCCACGAATCGATCCAATTTTTTACTTCTTCATAAGACCGGAAGTGCTGGTCAGCCAAGCCGTGTGCCATTGATCGAAACAAGTGATAGTCAGAGGGAGCAACGTCTGGAGAATACGGCGGGTGGGGTAGGACTTACCATTTCAACGTTTCCAAGTATGTCTTGACCACTTTCGCAACATGGGAGGGTCGAGCATTGTCATGCTGCAAAATCACTTTGTCTCTCGTTGTATTGCGGCCGTTTGTCTTTCAATGCTCGACTTAAACGCATCAATTGCGTTCGATCGTCTGTGATTGTTTCAGTCGGTTTTAACAATTCATAATACACTATGCCGAGCTGGTCCCACCAAATACATAGCATGATCTTGGACGTCAAAATCACCGTTCTTGAAGCATTAAAACCACTCACGACACATTCTTTTACTAATAGCGGCCTCACCATAAATATTTGAGAGCATTCGATGAGCCTCAGCCGCAGATTTCTTCATATTGAAGCAAAAAATTAAAACCTCCCGCAAAAGACGAGAATTTGGCTCGTAAACTGACATTTTCAATCGAGAATAACTTTATGATGCAGACACAAATCGACTAATGTTTCTATGGGGTTATGTACAGATGCCCAATTATATGGCGTCTATGATCTATTTCGACCATCACTTACCGCTAAAGCCATCTATAAGAAAACGGCGGAAGCAAAATTGTACACCTAATACATCATAATATATAATTAATATTTATCACACTAATGCTTCGCAGCAATTTTTGAAAAGAGTTCATTTTTCAATTTATTACTTTTTTAATTAACAATTTCTTGCAATAAAAATATTGTTTCTGCTTAATTTTGATGCTTAATTATTACCAATGAGTTCCTAGAAAAATTTTACTTTAAAAAATTATATAATTGAACTACTTTTGCTTTTTTCATTTCAAAGTTACATATGATGAAAAATGGAGAAGCCAAATTCGCACTAGTGTGATAATAGTGTGATCGTGAAGTGTGGTAACTGAAAGTTAAGTGGATAACTTTTATCTTAGATTTTTTAGATTCAAAAAAATTAATTGCAAATAGTTGTATAATTTTTTTTAGTTGTATAATTTTTTTAATTTAACCAATGAAATATTTAACAATATAGTCTTTCTGTAGCTTACATTTGATTTTCTACTTAGTTAGCCTGCCATTTCCATTAGTAATTTAAATTCTCAATTATTCTTACAGTTGATGTCAGGCATATGTCATAGATCAACGTTAGATATATAACCGGCGGCTATTTTATTCTTAGACTTGTTTTCATGCCCTATGCAATAAATTACCTGAATCCACTTCTTACGTACTTAGACTAGTATTAAAACATTACTTTGTATACATTTTTCATATCTTTGTTCCTTGTACTTTTTTGGGCAACGAAGTATTGATGGCACAGTTTAAATTTTGTAACTTAAAAAAAAATTTATTTTTCAGACGCTCCATTATTACTGATGAAGATAAAATAATGAAATTTATTTTATTCTTGAATCTTTCAATTCTTCAATATTTATTATTATTTATTATTATCTATTGTCTGTAATAGATTTTTAGTCCAGTTTTCTTTTGCAGATTATCTAGGAAAGCTCGATCGGATAGAAAGGCTCTTGCCGAAAAACGGACAGATCCAAGACATGGATGGTGGGCAGCCTGTTCAAGTAGTACTTGCCCACCCAGATCATACCTTTGAATTAGATGAAGCTGCATTGTCAGAAATTCTCCTACATGACGACGTGAAAGATAGAAGTGTGGTTGTAGTATCTGTTGCTGGTGCCTTCAGGAAAGGCAAAAGTTTCCTTCTTGACTTTTTTCTTCGTTATATGAACAACAAGGTAGGTATTCATGCTTGATTGACTGTTACTTTAATTGTCTAAATTAAAAAAGAATTACATATACATAGATACTTATTAAATTTGTATTCTTTCATGTTTACTTTTTATCAATCGACACAAAATCGATTATTGGATGAATATGACCATACGCATTACTTCAATCAACAGTATATATTACAAAATAATACCGATTCCTGGTTGGGCGCCGAGGACGAACCATTAAGTGGTTTTTCATGGCGAGGTGGTTCCGAGAGAGATACTACAGGAATACTGATGTGGTCGAAGGTTTATCCCGCTACCTTGGCGAATGGTGAAGAGATCGCTGTGATTCTTATGGACACTCAAGGCGCTTTCGACAGTCAGTCAACGGTGCGGGATTGCGCGACAGTGTTCGCATTGAGTACAATGCTATCCTCCGTGCAAATATACAACCTGTCGCAAAATATTCAGGAAGACGATCTTCAGCATCTACAACTGTTCACCGAGTATGGTAGATTGGCACTAGAGAGCTCCGATAGTACACCTTTTCAGAGACTACAGTTCTTAGTCAGAGACTGGGTTTATCCGTATGAAGCCGATTATGGTGCAAATGGTGGAAAGAAATTGCTCGACAAAAGACTGGAGATTTCTGATAGGCAGCATGCGGAATTGCAAAGCTTGCGAAAGCACATTAAGTCCTGTTTTTCGGATATATCGTGTTTCCTCATGCCGCATCCTGGTTTAGAGATCGCAACGAATCCGAAATTCGATGGTAGATTATCTGAGATACAAACCGAATTTAAGAAACAATTAAAAGTACTCATACCAATGATACTGGCGCCGGAAAATCTAGTGACCAAAAAGATCAACGGCCAGGTCGTGAAAGCGAAAGATCTGTTGGAATATTTCAAAAGTTATATCAATCTTTATAAGGGAGATGAACTTCCCGAACCGAAAAGTATGCTTGTGGTACGTATAATTTAACGATGTGCTTCTAATTTGCGGTTTTTATTTACAAGTTGATCCTTTGTTTTTATTCAACTGAAACGGGTAATCATCTAAACCGCAGTAATTGCATTTTGCATTTACAGGCCACAGCGGAAGCTAACAACTTAACCGCTGTAGCAGAAGCTAAGGATTTGTACCTTCAGATGATGGAGACCGTGTGTGGTGGAGCGAAACCGTTTTTAGCGACTGCTCACTTAGAATCTGAACATCAACATTGTATGGACTCAGCTCTTCGTCAATTCCAAAATAAACGAAAGATGGGCGGAGAAGAATTCAGTCAAATATATATGGAAAAATTAATTAAGGCAAATACGCACATTTAATTAAATACTAGTTTTTAATTTTTTTTTTAATATTTACTTTATCATAAATTATTTTCCTTTTGCAATATAGGACATGGATGACGCTTTCTTGCAATTTAAGGCGCACAATGAAAGCAAAAATATTTTTAAAGCAGCGCGGACGCCAGCAGTGTTTTTCGCAATTGCCGTTACTATGTACATTTTATCCGGAATATTTGGTCTTGTTGGTCTGTACACAATAGCGAATGTATGTAATCTTATTATGGGTGTTGGTCTTCTCACACTTGTCTTATGGGCATATATAAGGTATTAAAATATTGCATTTGTTACAATTTCCTATTATCCTATAGTACAATCAGAATTTCTGAATATCATATTTGTTTGGATATTATTTAGGTATAGTGGAGAGTTCAGAGAAATTGGAACACAAATAGATGACTTAGCCAGTAAGATATGGGAAAATGTAAGTACAAGCATCTTCTTAAAAAGTAAAATTCTTTATTTTCTCTGTGTACCCGCTTTGAATTTTATCATATGGATATAACACCTTTCTGATAAAGATTATATGTTCACAGTGTACTAATGAAAAACGATATTTGAGAAAGGTAGAGATTTTTTACTCATTTATTAGTTTATTAAACGTCTAATGTACTCGTTTTTAATGTACTTGGTTATAAAATATTAATCATAAAAGATGTTAAAATTAGTAGCATAAAATGTTCCTAAAATATTGAAATGTTCACTAAAATCACACATAAAATTTATATCTGTTTTTATATGTTACATACAAGCAGCACTTGTCATAATATATGTATATTTTGCATATTAATATAGTTTGTATAATGATTAATATTTAACATTTTTTTATTGCAACAGGTCTGGCTATGCGCTCATCTTTGTTATAAATTAATTTATACATTAAGATACCTAATCCTGTCCATTATCGTAATTGTATTTGCAATACCTATATGTCATTTTACTTATCGTGATCTTCGCAGACATGGCTACATCTGATCACACGCTTTTTTTCTTTTCTAATTTTAGTCTTTAATTATCTTTAATTCCAAATTGCTTCTTTCTTCAAGTCTTCTATGTTCCTTACACATCTATGTTTTGCACATTTTTTTCTTACTAATCAAAACCGTTTTATAAAAGCATAACCTTTAATATTACTATTTTTTATTGTCTTTTTTTTATTCCTGTCATAAGCTGAGTGCTAACAGGAGCAAATATCTCGAAAAGGTATGACATTCGGCTACATAAGTACATATAATCAAATTTTGAACTCTATTAATCACTGATTACATATTTTTCTCTTTCCAAACATTACATCCATAACACTGCTTAATCAAAAAATCTATTTCTTCCTTATAACTATTAATATTTCTTCGATATTAATATATTAAGTTTCATAAAATAAACGCTGCTCGTAACTAAAAAACAACAAAAAAAATCTCGAAATTTTTGGAAATAACACAATTATGTAGTTTCACATATTATAATTGTCATAAAATAGTGCAGTTTTGATGGAAAGAATGATTTTTACTTTTGTTCAGTTCATGAAGCCACTCTACCAACAATTTGTGGAGAAGTCCGTGTCTGTAGCAGTGGCGCAGGCTGCTGAAATAGCGGTAACGAATTCAACAATGAACGCCACTGTCACTGCCAATGGCAAGCCTAAATTATTGTAACATTCATTCCCGTAATATCCTAATCATTTAAACGAATCGAAATATCGCATCCTTATGTTAAGTGGCATAATCAAATTTTACAAAAAATATCGTAATGTTTTGACATACCGCCATGAATAGTTTTTTCTCTGTTTAAAACTGGATTAAACATTATGGCTTGGAAGCACTAATTTGAAAATGACTGTGAATGTATATACGATGTATTCTAATTATAAAACAGCGTTAGATTGATGGAAATCGTGTGATTACTAGTATTGCCTAGTATATCCTTGATATGGATGTTGTAAAAATAAAATCTTGTACTGGTGAAAAATATTATTATTGTAGCTTGACCTGAAAGTTTTATCATGGGGATGTTAATATATTTAAAGTTATTGCAAATTATCAAAAGGTAGAAAAGTGCATTTGTAAAAATATTAAGAAATAGGAAAAAATAAGTCCCTATGTAACAATTTTTTCGTTTCCATTAAGTATATGAAATTTTCCTGTTGAAGTAATCCATTACATTTAAAATGCATTTTGCAGTTAATTTTTATTTTAATAAGAAGGATTTGTTTTGCATTATGTCTTTGTTATTTTATGTGTTATTTATATGCTTGGACTAACGAAGTTCAGATTTCATTCGTGCCAGAAATGCGTAACATGAGTTGTACTGGACTACTGTTTAATAAAAGGATGTACATATTGCACGCGATGTTATTCACATATTCTACATAGTTCGAAAAAAAAAGTGATAAAAATACTTAGAATTTATTTAACTACGATATAGATATTCATACGCCATATTGCTGTAGTATATGACTTTATTAAATGCAATATCTCGAAGTTGCCCGATTACATTAATCTACTTAAGAGTAATATAAGTCTTATTACCAACACGCTGTTAATAGTAATTAAATTTGTGTAGATATGCTGAACTCCATTTTCTATATTGCTCATTGAATAAAAGTGATTAATATTATTACTTAATTCATCAATAAAACTGATTAATTATTATTATTATTATTAAATTTATCAGATTATATTTATAATGTTATCTAAAAACAATTAGCAAATATAAAAAACTTAACTTTTTTATTTCCACTGAATTTTGTTCAATGAGTAATTTTGATAATACAATTTGACGTATGCGTGTATTAAAACTCTACCAAGTCTTGCCAATTGCTAATATACTTCGATCTATAATATAGTTGATAGGGTATAAATTTATTTTTATTTATACATATGCATGGAATTCTAATTTTTAAACACGAAATTTATTAATGAATTATAAAACTGGACTTGTAAAATTTTATAAAGATAATTATTGCAAATTTATTAATAAATATATACGTTATTTTAAAAAATATATAATTTATACTTTTTCTAATATAGTAAAAATTATAAATATACTTGGTGGTGGTTTTAATAACACTATAATTTATTTATATGTGGTTTATATTTTGAAATATTTACTTCATGAAGACGTATGTAAAAAAATAATCTCACGTTTGCACACCAAAATATAATTGCTATTTTATAACACGTTAGATTCAAAATTTAAAGCGCTTTATTATTCTTTATAATGATGTCTTCAATTTCTTAATAAATATTAGAGGCAGCTTTAAAAATAATACTGATTGATATATTTGTTTTACTAGTTGAGATACAACGATACAAGTGAATAAACAGTTTTGTATTATTAATGGAGCCATATTCGTTATCTCATTGTATTTTATGCAGAATGGGTGTATGTAGGATAATAGAAAATAATTTAGCGGAAATGCATGGTTATGGAGGTGCCATTAAAATATAATTTTGAATTTACAAGAGATCTTATGTCCCGTGCTAAATTTTATTTATTAATTTTATAGAATTTCTCAAATTTCATTTTTAATAGATATATAAGTAAATGAGTTTAGTGTACATGAATACATATCAACTCAAGTTTGTGATCAAATTCAACAGTTGCACTTAATATTTAGACCATTATTCTTTATCATGATATCATATTTCAAACTTGAGATAATATGTAACAACAATTATTATTAAATCACAATTTTTCCACATCAAAATGAAATTGTATTATGTAATTTTATAAAATTATTAGGAACTGACAAATATATGAAGGTTAATCAAATAGATTGTCCAAATCATTTGCAGATATGGATATTTGTATGAAAGAAGAACTTGTAATATCCTATTTTACACAGTTATAATGTAATTAAAAATATATAAACATGACACTATAATAATTTGTAGTCGTAGCTATTGACAAAGTTACGTCGAAAATTTTGTATTATAAAAAACGTGTGTAGAAATGCATTATGTATATTTACTGCACGTATATAATTCTATCTTTCAATCCATTTTATACTAATAAATATTGTAATAAAAAAGATAATGATTGTAACAAATTAAATATATATATATATATATATATATATATATCTACATCTGTAACTATGCGCAGTACTAA
>NW_012130079.1:3567360-3595428 GCF_000143395.1 Atta cephalotes | reverse complement strand
ATATATATATATATATATATATATATATATATCTACATCTGTAACTATGCGCAGTACAATTTTTTAATTTAATGTTATTAATCTGTTTAAGAGGCACAACATTATATAATAATAATTATGTGATGACAATGGTGATAGTAATATTAAAATAATCGAACATAAGTTATCACAAAAATAAATAAAAATCTCATTTTCCTGTTTATAAAATAAATATATTTTATTTCTTAGAGAAATAAATTCGTATGTACAATTACAAAACATTAAAAAAATATTCTAGTAAGTTTTAAACATTCTCTTCATCATATCTTTATTTCTCTGAAGTGATTCTTGCAATTTAGTGTTGAACACATCAAATTGTTCTTTCGCCGAGTGATTAGTAGATTCTAAAGTAAGTACTGCCTTTAAATCTGTTGTAGCTTTTTCGTTGTCTCCCATATTACCATATGCTACTCCTCTTCTATACAAGGCCTTAACATTATTCTCATCTTTGTACAACACCTTCGTACATAGCGTAACAACATGTTGATAGTTCTTTCGCTTCAGTTGACATATAGCCATGTTATTATATAACGCAAGTCTTAAATTATTAATATTATATTCCAACTGCTTATCTAATTTTAAGTCAGCTATCGGCTCCAATGTTATGAGAAGCTTGCAAGCTTTGCTGAATCTGCGGAATGCATCTATGATTCGGGATTCCTTGAATAACTCAGTACTTCTTTCTTTATATCTCAAAGCTACTTGATATTTTTCTTCTGCGCTCCAGTCCCAAACTGGTTTATGGCGTTTACAAAGAACCAATGTGATCTCAAACTTAACTATTATAGATTCATTATTATCTACAGATTCATCTGATTGTTTTAAAGGCATGGCAATGGTAACAAGACTCCTCTCATTGATATTCATCATACAAATTACTCTCTCGATTTTTTCATCAATTTCTGAGCTAGCTTCTCCTATAACTATCATTTTTTCAGACTCTCCATCAAGAATATTAGTATGATATTTCTCTTTCAAATCCATTTCAGACATTCCAGTAATGTTTATGTTCTCTACAATAATAGTGCATGTGGAGCATTCCGTTGGCTTCTTTGTAAAAACATCCGACTTTAGCACTTTCTTTTGAATGCTTTTGTCTGCTGATTTCCATAAATGTGACATCGTGATGATACATCAATGATCAATGCTGTAACATGAAATTATTAATCAGAGATATTAGAGATATTAATATCATATTAGGGTGTAAATTTAACATGCAAATGGTTCAACTTATTTGTTTCAACAAACACTTCTTAAATTCATTTATTTTAGACTAATCACAGGCAGGGAGAAACTTGACTATTCCTTTGGAATGCACTGGATATAGTCCACCAGTTGCGTGTAAGCGCTACACTATACTGCAATACCATGCTGTATACTTCATCATTGCGCTAAATTCTATTCCTGGTTAACTTTTATTTTCAAATTTTAAATGTCACACTGGTGACTGATTCTACACCATCCTTTTAAAACAGTGTAGCAAAATCCCACTTCGTACATTGCGCCGTAGTCAGGGAAACGTCAGAAACATGATACATCGAATGAATTCGCCCAAATTTGCCTATCACATCAGCATGGAAACACGCATGTTTCTATCATGGAAACACGCATTAATGCAACCAAAAAAAACGCCATGCCATGATTCCATCACCAGTTTTTTTTTGTGCCGGCATTTTTCATGACACCGTTGAAATCCATACATTAGCGCCATCGATGAATCCATTTTCAATTTAGGTACTACGTGGCCACAATGCTACATCCTTTTTTTTGACACTGTTGATAAAATCGTAGCAAGAGAGCACTGAAAAATGTTATACGAATTAATTTGTGCTCCATCCATCCATTAATTGTGAGTCGGGAATAGTGAATTCTTAAAGAAATAATGAAAAAATAACAAATTATTATTTTTTTAAATAATGATAATGTTTAATTTAGTCACCAAAGTTGCTTTTAAAAAGTAACTTTCCATTCTCTGGAATTTCAATAAAAGTACAAAAGTAAAAATTTCTTGTATGGATTTCGAATTGCGTGAAAAATTTCTATAAAACATCTTATTTTATTTTATATCGTTAATGTAAATTAAACGAATTTTCTAAATGGAAGGAATTTTAGAAACATGTAATTACTAAAGACTAATATTATATATTTTAAAACAAATTAGTTAGTAATCAGCAGCTGCATATTTCTAGTATATATTTATATAACATTTAATTTTGTCCACTTTTCACTGACTTTCCATAACCATTTTGCCAGGTTATCGTTCTTTGCTTCCTCTGATACTTCCTTAGATTCGCAATTACTGTAAATATAACATTGATATTATATATTTGCGACATTTAACATTTTTTTAAATTTTCGATGATGCTTACTCTAAATAACATCCGGAAACATTTGTAAGACTAGGATCTAATGCTGCGTACAAAACAGATTGAGCTCCATGCCAAGGTGCTTTAATAAATGGCCAAACAAATGGCTTCAGGAATATTCGCGTAAAGAAGTTGTTGTATACAAACATGTGCCGCGTTATGTTCGTATCAACTATACCGGGATGGACAGCGTTCACAGTAACATTGGTTCCTGAAAAATAAGTGTACATCGGTAATCACTGTGAAAATTATAATGAGAATTATATAATTATATTAACTTACCTTTCAATCTGCTCGCCAATTCCTGAGTGAAAAGTATTATAGCTAATTTACTTTGACTGTATGCTCTACCAGCGTCATAATCATTTTCCCAATTAAAATCCTGCATATTTATTTGGCCTGTTCGATGAGCAGCACTGGTTAGATTTACAATTCTGGATGGCGCAGATACTTTCAGGACGTCCAGAAGCAAGTTTGTGAGTAAGAAATGTCCCATATGATTGACTCCAAGCTGCATCTCGATGCCTTCTTTAGTGTGACTCTTTGGACATCTCATCACACCAGCATTATTAATAAGTACGTGAAGTTTATCATTCTCTATAAACAAAATAAGATATTTGAATAAAAATAAGATATTTGAATAAAAACAAAAAATTTCTAACTGTATACTTTTAAATATCAATCACCTTTTTTAAATTGTGTAACAAATTTTCTAATACTTTCTTGTGATGCTAAATCACACTTCCTACAATAAATGTATTTGTTCTTCGTTTCGAGTACAATATTTCGGCGTTCCTACAAGAATAAAATATGATAAAAAGATATAGGATAAAAAGATATAGGTACATAGTCAAATCTTATACTTAGGATTATCTTAAATACAAAACGGTCTTGAAATAAGAACAAATTATAAATATTGCTCTGAATAATATAGTTATTTTAAATGAATATAAAAGCATATAAAAGAAGTTAAATAATCGATTTTTATAATATTACAATATATAATGTCTATTCAATTTCATAATTTATAAATGAGTAAATACTAACGACAATATAATTACCTTTTCACATTTTTCCATGTCTCTGCATGCCATAATAATTCTTGCATTGCGTTTGGCTAATTCTAGGACTGTCTCCCTTCCAATACCAGAATTGGCTCCTGTCACAATGATTACTTTATCAATTAGATCTTCTTTTCCTTCATATTTCGGACCTCCTATATAATCCCTACAAATTTGACATCACTTTTACTCTTTATGTCACAAAAGCAACGAAAAAGTCAAAAACTGTCTTAGTTATCCTAACAATCAACAAAAAAACTGTCTTAACATCAACATTATATGTATGAATGGCAAGATTTATGTATATTAAAAATTATAGCTATATGAATAATTTTGTTTATATTTTTACAGCATAAATATTTATAGATACTGAAAATATTAAAATAAAAAGCAAACATAAAGGAAATAAATGATTGATTTATAGTGTAAAATCTTAAGGTAACTTTCCAGCAATACTATACTTCGTCAGATACGCCACGCCGGCGGTAGTCGCCACCATGGAAGTGTAAACAAGCGATTTTGGGATTTTCCAGTTCATTTTCACTGATCAAGTCGTGGATAAAAATAAAAAAAAATTAGATTCGTGCAAATTCGAGAAAGAACATAACCAAACTTCGCATTGCATGCGGCGCCATACAACGCGTCACATGTTTAGCTTGCTCCGGTTCGCTCAAATAAGCACGTGCATGAAGCATATACCAATACAAGGCGAAAAAAATCTAAATAAATAAAATAAATTTTTAAGTTCAATGAAGGTATGAGACAATAACTAATTATCATTTCATCTGATTAATTAATTAACCTCTTATTAATATTTAATCTGATTAATTAATCTTTTAGTCCGTATCGAGGCTATCTAATAATGTATTGAAAGTTCATTAGGAAAAACGATTTACTTGTATATGAAATTATATAAAATTTGACTTATAAATGATTATAAAATGTATTGGAATAATAATTATATTTTCCATAAAATATTGATCCTACAAGCCATTCTTAATATTTGTGATATTTATTCTCTATTTCATTAGTTTTATTCGTTCATTCAATTAAAATTATCGCATGTTGCTAAAATTATTTAATCTTCTTTATTATCTGCAATAATTCAAATTTCTAGATGTGAATGAAATTAATGATTACAAAATAAAATCATAATAATTTGAAATATTATAACAAGTTAATGAATCCTATTAATTCTCTAAATTGTTTAGTTATGTTTTTACATATACATTTGTGACAAAAAATATATGATAAAAAAGCAGTTTTGAAGATTAAAATACAAAATAAGAAAACGATAGGATGATAGGAAAGTATCTATAAAAAAAAATTTATTCATGCTTTTTATACATGGCTTGAACATTTTGTAGATTCTATAAATGCATATATAAGTATATACATTATATTTAAATAAAGCTATTCTCTCGACAATTATACTATTTTGCGAATACACGAGTACCGCCGACTTCTTCCACTAGACATCTTGTAGTAGAATCTGTTGTAGACTCGCCGAATCGACACAACGATTCGTTCGTGATTTCGCAAATTGTGTCGTCAAAAACAAGGAAATCTTTCGTTCTCGTTCGTTCGATTTATCCGGGATATGTTAGGTATATGCCAAATGTATGCACAGTACAATTACATTCTTCACCTCTCGCAACTGAAACAGCAGATCTCGTGAACGACCAAGTTCCGTTAAAAATCAACGATTCCCAGCATTCCGATAATTTCAATGTATTTCAAGTAAAAAGGGAAGTCATATATTGTAACATAGATCTAAGACGCTTTTAATTTCATGCAGAAACAAAATAACGATGAGATTGTCATTCGATGTTATTATGTGACAGCAAGTTGCCAAAGCCTTCGATGTTTTACATATTTTCATCAACCCATTTATTTCTCATTCATTTCTTATAACGTAACGAATCAATTTTCTCGTCTTTTTTTTATATCTTTTTGAGATTATCATGTTACACAATCATTCTCTGCGATAAAAGCAAAACAATAGATATACTCATCAGGAGAATCAAAACGTAAAAATTTTCTTTTTCCTATAATCGTATTCAATGAAACGGCAATCGCCGGAGCCATCGCGAATGCTACAGAATAAATTACTACTTGATTAAAGGACAAGGATTACGCTACATTGTTTATCTTATATCGTATATACAAAGTACTTAACAACGTGATGCGTTTCCTCGAAATATAAATTATTAGGTCCCCGCCCAATGCCGTGTTTGCAGAGATAAAAATTTAGCATGTACATCTAAAATTCTTCCCTATATCGCACGATGATTCCACACAAAATTCTTGTACCAATCGCATCGTGATCTCAATACGAGTTCACTGGTTTCCGCAATCTCGACCGGAATTTGTCGAGTTACGCTTCACGCTAACAGTCCGGGAAGATATTCTCTATAGTCTCGATATGGGATGTAACAATCAACGTTAATATTCAGAGGCTTGATCTCGTTTTCTCTCCTGTTCTTATTTTTTTGTAACTGCCAAGAACGCTCATTTCTCAACGTGAGTTAAAATTAAATATTCGCCTGACAGACGTGTATAAATATAATCCATTGCAAGGTAATATACACAAAATCATTTTATGATGTGCGCGCACACCGTGTACTTGGTTCCCTCGAGTTATTTCCAACATCGTGAATATCGGCATGTCGTGATGTACATTACTAATACTAATTATATCACATAATAAGTTTTCTTATTTACAGTAACAGTGCTTCCGTCGTCTATACCTCGTGAAATCTTCTCTCTTTCACAATTGCGTTACAGGGCATTAAACCAATGAATAATTCGCAACTAATTGCTGGTGATATAGAATGTAGTGATATTAATCCAACTTTGTCAGTAGCCTTCAATAAGGCTGTTTCAACAATACATATGAATTACTTGGCGAAAGTAAAATTTGTACAAGTTTTCACAATCTATGAAAAATATATAATTAATCATTACAACTTAGTCTACTCTCATCTCATATAATTACATTTCAGTCTAAATTGTTTCTCCAAAGAAAACAATATTCTCCGTATCTTCCTTCTGTTGTTCGTTAGAATTATTGACTTTTTTCTACAATTCGGTTTAATGCTGTTTTTGCTAAATACCTCATTACGTTTTAAAATTTATACAATATTATATGAAATAACAATATAAAAGAAGAATATTAATTTTGAGAAGCATAAATCACAAAAATAAAG
Source organism: Atta cephalotes (assembly GCF_000143395.1). Taxonomy (NCBI): domain Eukaryota; kingdom Metazoa; phylum Arthropoda; class Insecta; order Hymenoptera; family Formicidae; genus Atta; species Atta cephalotes. Next base: position 3,588,753 of record NW_012130079.1, on the reverse strand, counting down.
AAAATCTTTATAGTTTTATATCTTATTACGAAAATATCTTATTATGAGAATGAGTTATCCATTGTATAATAGCACTCTGTATAAAATATGATTTATTTATAAAAAAAAGAAATTTGTTAAAAGAATTTGATAGATATTGAACGTGATATATAATTTCTTTTCTTCTGCATCGATATTGATAAAATAAGTTTTATTTAAGAGTAAGTGACATGTGACGTTAATATTTGCAAAAGAAAAAGAGAATACTGCAAAGTACATTAAAACTTAAATTGTATAAAATGTTCCTTTTATATTTTAATGTACCATTGCTTCAGTCATTTTAAATTCATTTTCTTTTCCCTCTTGCTTACAGGAACTTTGCTGCAATTGAACATTGCTCCATATCGTGAGTACATCCCAAAATGTACTGACAGCTCTGACAAATCTATAATTCAAGCGTGCCATAATTATTCAGTGTTATTAGTACATTTCAGAACGCATCTAATGTTAATACAACTGTTGTAAAAATATTAGTATCTTGCTTCGACATTCAGACTAGATCGTGAAAAACTGATCTGTCTTTCACTGCTATTTGCGTAAAAATCGCAAAAAGCACGATATCGTGTCATTATATAATGCGAAATAACAAAACAGTTCCGTCCATGCTAATTACAAAAGTCGGATTTATCGCGTTATATACAAAATACATACATACAGATCCTTTAATAAGATAAAATATACGAAGGACGAAAGTATAACATATTTTAGAAAATCGAAAGTAAATTTTTATAAATAAAAATAAAAATATAAAAGTAGACGGAAAATAAAGTACACTAGTTACATTCATAGCACAGACAATATTCATAGCAAACTTGAAATTTGCTTCGTAATATTCGCTGTACTAAGTCGAGAAAGACATTAAAATACAAACAAAAAAAATGTCAGTAGGATCTAAAGATGCTTTTTCATGTCAACATCAAAATAAGTCATGTGAGACATTGACGAATATCAAGCGTCAATTTTGATCACGTGATTTATTTTGATAGCATGAAGAAAAGGCACCTTTAAATTTCAATTTCAACTTTTAGACTATATATCTCCCCAAAGAGATATGAATGAAAGTTCGATGAAATGAGTAAGAGTAATATGACAATAGCGCGGATATCAGGTACTTTCTTTTCTTCGGAAAACGATATCGTGCTCAGCATCAAAGCTCCAAAGTCACAGCATGGATATATCGAAAAGATGTTTATTACATTTATTTCTGTGATATATCAATATCACATCCAAGTATACTTTAAAGCTTTTCAACGACGGTCCTATACTGAGCATCCAAATGCTGCGTATCGTCAACATACTCGAAACAACATTCCCTATGTCTCTGTATTGCTAATATCCATTTGGTAACATAAAAAGAAGTGTTTTCTATGCATAACGAGCAGTCCCACTCGAATACTTTACTGCACCCACCTAGCACGTTCCTAAGGACTGCTCGATATGTCCAGTCTTCTTTTTACACTGCTTTTTCTGGCTTTCCTCAGGCCATAGAAATCGTGACGTTAATTCCTAAGTTTCCATTGTCAGCAAATAGCTGTGCTATTGAGGTGTCAAATACAAGGCAGTCAGAATTTAAAATTGCAGAGGACACACCCTCATGAATAGAACGCGGCATTGCTTCCCATGTGAGACGTCTTCTATGTCCATTTAGTTCTAGTCTGTTGCACACGATAATTTAATTAAAAAACGTTTATACAAGAGATGGAAACATTAAATCTATTGAATTTTGTTAGATATTATATACTTTCATATAAATAACACAATTACCTGTAAGCGAAGTTCTCTGCTTGCTTCCTGGAGCCAATCAATTGTACAATCGCGAAAAATTGTTGATGTCCATCATATTTCTCCTGTTTCTCAAGCACCAACATGAAATGGTGGCCAAAACAAGATTGCATCATGACCCAATCCACGGCTCCAGGAAGATTGATGTCAGTTGCCAAAAAAACAATGTCTTCGCCTAGAGAACATTCCACAAAAGTATTGTGTTAGAGTTTAGAATCAAGATACAATTAGCATAAATTTATTACCTTGTAAAGTTGTAATGCTTTTGTGGCTCATAATAAGATGCGGCATCACTTGCTCCAGCGATCCTTGCCATTTACAGGACGCACCTGGGCAAGGACAGCTGTATGGACGGAACTCACATGCATCTTCATGATCTGCCTTCTCTGTATGTACCAGCGAAACTGTACAGCCACTAGTGGAGTATTTGCAGGGGAACATTACATTACTAGCCACCTTTTCCATAGCCAAATTACGAATGTTACCTATACACATATTGATCAAATATTTTTGAGGCTTCCACGGGTGCTTTCTACATAAAGATTGCATTTCGCAAGTTTTCTCCATGTCCGGATTCATCCTTGGAATGTTTCGCAAATCTGAAGTGGAATGCAAAGTTCACGAAACGTTGGCATTCCAAGAATAGATCTGAATATGGAGAAAATCCACGAATCGCATAATCTTTATACTATATATTGATCAAATATTCGTTAGGATGCTATTTCATTTGTGTGTTTTTGTCGTATGATAAATGTCGTACGATAAACAGAACAAAGAGGTCCTTTCTATTCCATAACCAATCAATAGACTTGAAAAATTGTTTGTACGACAAAAACGCACAAAAGAAATATCACCCTAAATTTCAATAATAAAGAAAACTACATCGTACCCAATGGACCTCTGCATGTGGGGCAACAGGAAAGTTTCGGTCTGCAATTGGTGCAAACTAAATGTCCACTCTGACATTGCAGAATAGGTGGAAGCACGTAGTCGAAACATACAGGACACTCGAAAAGACTTGCCAGGTCAGTGGAGCTGCTCATGGCGGATACGGACGACGCTGAGGTACTTGCAACTCCTCTCCCTCGCTTCCCAGTGTTGATGTTCAGTTGAGACATTTTGCCTCTTAGATTGTGTACCGATCGCCACTTGAATGACAATCTTTTTTTGTTTTTTCGTGCCGTTCTCAGCAATGCATTTCTGTTTTAACCAACTGATTCATCTCTCTGTAAAACAATATCCATAAACATAAGATATCAATATTTTACTTAACTCCCCCTCTCCCCTGAGTGTCATGTTCTATAGACGCTATCAATGACTATAGAAACCAAGTTATACATGTGCACACGCGTTTTTTTCTCTCTTTTGTCTATACACATCTAAAGGATAAATCTGGCTATTGTTCTTTAATTTCTTTTACAAATGTAAATATATCTTACTTGAGAGACACAATTTTTTTCTTTGATATTTTTAAATTCTTACAATTTAACAACAAAAATTTTTTATTTTCAAATAAGAATCTTTAATCCAACTTTAAAGTGAGATATGACAAGCTCCATATATTATAAATACAATGTTATTTTTACTGTTCTGTTATTATAAAAAAAATATAAAATTCTGAATTAATTTCGTTAATATAATTTCTAAAAATATAATATATAAGATCTAAGAATTAAAATTTAATTAAAAATAATCGAAAAATATTATATGAGTTATTTTAAATGAGACTTAAAACTCTCTCTGTCTCTATCTTTTTTTCATTTTAAAATGAGACAGAGAGAGCTTTAAGTCAAAGTAATCGCTTAAAGTCAAAGTAACGTTGGTGCAACCAGGCCTTAAACTCTTAAATTATCTGAGCCTTAAACTCCACTTAACAGTGCCACTTTTTATTATCTTATTAGTAATAATTATATTTATTAAACCTAAATTAATTTTCTATCTGTAGAAATTCATAGAAAAAAATTCTAAACCTTTTTTTTCATATTTTTTTTCTTAGATAGATATTCATTCTGAGAGAATTCAGGATTTATGTCTACTTAAGAAAGAAAATATATATCTGAAATAAGCTTAGAATTTTCCTCTATGAATATAGATAATGGAAAATTAGATTAGATCTAATGAATCTAGTTCAATGAACATAACTCTAATTATGAAATTTTTAATCGACTAATTTAAGTATACCGTTAAATTATTAATATCCCTAATGGTACTTGTATATATAATGCTAATATCTATCGATTTAAATAATTACAGTAAATTATGCATAAGATGTAAGATGAAAGTATACGAATCAGCGAATGCTGATTTAGCTTGTTGCTGTCACTTAGATCGTCGGTTAGACTATACAATTTCGCCAAAGAACACCGTATTCCGAAATTAGAAAAAAAATGCTGGTTGCACTCTAATCTTCAGTAGTTTTGCCGTGTCACTGTAATTATCAATTTCACAATATTTTCAATTAGGTTATACAATTTCAATGACGTTTCCGCTCGATAAAAATACCACGTAGATTTCAACGCGACGTAAGTATTGTCACTTTTTTAAATACATGCGTCCAACGACACGCAACAATGCACGTATCTAGGGCGCAAACAATCGATAGCCAACGATGCGTTGTGCAATGTCAAGTCACGCGATTATAATACGCACGTTTTTTATTCTACTATAAAAAAATGTGCTGATTCAAAAATTTTTCCATTTCGTAGATGAATAGTTCCTTATGTAGTCTTGAGACTAAAGATACACGCTCATCGTTATTCTAATTCTCGATTCATAAATGACGGCCTGAGAAAAAATTTATCTGCCAAAAATTTATCCCCCCTATCTATCTGAGAGATAAATCATAAATTTCAATAATAATCTCCTAGTTTTTCAGCATTCGATCAAGTGTGTTAAAGTCCATTGGTAAGAATTAAATCGTGTCTTTTCATAAATCCATGAGGAGAATCAAAGATTGAGAAAAACGATCAAATATCATTTTTAGTATTAACTGGACAGTTTTATGTCCGTTTCTAACTATAATTTTAATCTCGGTACAATTAACTCTTCATCTTGTTCTAAGAATTAGAAAAAGATGAAATTGAACCAAGATTCAAATTAATTTTTGAATTGATATCAATGGATATTAGAAGACAAAAATAGTAACTTTCAATCAATCTAACATTTCTATTGCAATTACAGGCAATTCAACTTTTAACGTGAATACTAATACATCGCTCGTCAATTTAAAACTCACTTCAATCCGGAACGTAGCACTCGAGACACAATGAATTGAAACCTGTTCCTTTATATAAAAGTCATTTTTTTTCTCTTATCTTCTCACTATCATATACAGGTATTCGTCTCTTCGGCAGCACCACGTTGACCACTTACCAGAATACACAGGCAGGATTCGACAAAGGTGCAATCGTAAGACCGTCGTCGCGTTCACCGCCGGGGCAGGTGAAACATACACGCCGTCTTCCTTGCGATCGGAAGGCTCGCACGGCCGAACGACAGGAGTCGAGAGAAGGCACTTGTTGTGAGACAGCGATGACGTTAACGATGATGATGAAGAGAGCGACGTAGTCATAGACGACTCGACGCGGTGGTCAAGATTCGTGAGCGTTGTTGCACGAAAGCCCGTCGATGTTGCGTGACGACGCATCGATGTGACCAGGGTGTTGCGACGACAATGCGAAAGAGAGAGATAGAGAGAGAAAGACTGTGTGTGTGTGTGTGTGTATGTGTGTGTGTGTGTGTGTGTGTGTGTGTGTGTGTATGTATTTTCCTCGGGACTCAGCGAGAAAAGAAGCAGGAGCACTGAAACAGCGAGAATAGGCGGGTGATGAAGGAGAAGAGGGGCTACATCTCGAATCCTCGCAATCGTCGAAGCAGGGTGACCGATCTTGATGGCACCTGTGCCGATTGTGGGTGAGGCATAGCACTCGCACTTCGGAAACACGCTTTTTCCTCTTCGCTTCTTCGCTCGCTCACTCGCCTTATCCGCCCGCGATGATCTTCCACCTCCTCCGTTCACGAAAGACGCCTCCGATCGTCTTGGTCTCTGCACGAGAATAGCCGTACCAAAAACGCAACGAACTCGATCAGCTATACAGCTGTTATACACATACATACACCAATGGCAGGTCAGCGCCGCTTGTGCAACTACCAGGAGTCACCGGGAGAATTGAAAACCGACATGCTGAGCGATGCCGAGGGGCAGGATGGCGCAGCGGCATCTATTGAGGGAGCCGTTAATCATCCATGGTCCCCTCGCCAGACAATGAAGTTAAAAAGAAAGTATTGGATTTATGCAAAAAAGCTTATTTGATCGTATTTATTCGTTAAGTAAGATAAGATGAAGTTATATTTATGTATAGATAAGATTAAGTAGATAACACAAAAAATTAAGAATGAATATATATATATATATATATATATATGATTGAAGATTGTTAATTAATAAAATAGAAAATTAAAATTAAATATGACTAATTTCTATCAATGATTAACGAGATTAACTTTAATCTCGATTTAATTTACTCTCTTTATCTTTTTTAATTCTTAGAATCTTTGTTCAATTTACTCCTTAATCCTTTAATTTATTTCTAATTTTTAAAATTGAAGAAAGATAGAGTAAATTAAAAACAGATTAAAATTCTTGTTAAGTTTTTATAATTCTGATTTCAAGCTTTCAATTAGAACTATAAAAACTTAATAAAAGCTTTTTAATCTATGTTTAATTTACTCTTTATCTTAAGATCGTAATCTTGATTGTGAAACCAGGTTTAAAAAAAGTTTAGAACCAGAATTAGAAAGATGAAAAGTTAATTAAAAGTTAATTAAAGATTAAAATTAAAGATAAAAAAGAAGATAAATATATAAATGAATTAAAATTAGATATATACTACTTTTATATATATATATATATATATGCATATATGTATATATAAAATCAAAGATGTAGTCTTCAAAATTCTTTTAAAAAGAAAGAATAGACTTGAATTCACAAAGAACGAACAGTTACTAACAGAGAACAAATAAACTTTTTGCGTTATATATGTATATATTGTATATTATAAATGCCACAAGGAACAATTGAAATAATGGGCATTTTTATTTTTTTTTGCTATAATTAAAATATACACTGTGTCATGGGTGAAACAGGCGAATAGTAATTAATAGTAACAAAATATCTGTATCGTTTCCCTTTAATTTTTCTCTTTCTCTCTCTCTCTCTCTCTCTCTCTCTCTCTCTCTCTCTTTCTTTCTATTCTACCCCCCTCGTCTGTTTTCAATATATATTTTCGCACGCAGCAAATATGGTATACACAGTATACAGATTTAATTTCAAAGACATTAGTTAGCTTGGCTTGGAGATCTTCTCAAGTGGAGACGTCCACTCGCGTTAAACTAACTCAATGGAGAGTTAAGCCAAACCGTTGATGTCTTTGCGACGTCTGAGAAAAAACCTTTTTCTTTTTTTTTTGAATGTAGCTTCTTCAGCCTTGTTACAATATAATTTCGATGTATCTAAATCTCATTGTAAATGTAGCCCCATTGTCTTATCTACATTCTTTACAATTATGTTAATCAATTAATTCTTCAATTTCGTGGTCGAAACCGCAAGTTCTATTAATTGTCAAGATTTTCTAGTGCCTGTATCATCACTTGTGTTAACAGTCTTTTCGCGATATGAAGAACAGTCTTTATACAGCGAACAGGAACTGCTCGATAGAAATGTGAAAGAAACGTTAATTCGTGTTTGTCATCCCTGTTCGTTTCACGCCTTAAACATTTTGGGCCCTATTCTTGAAAAGAAATATATGAAAAATATACTAAGGCGTATCTTACGCTCTTAGTTTTCCTCGTTATTAGTAGATGTGCTATTTCGTCGATAACAGCAAGTTTCGGTTGAATTTATCGCTCGCGCAAACTTCACATGTATATCCAGGACCTTCATATATATTTTAATTATATAATTAAAAAAATTTTTTATCTAAATGTTTCATAACATGCATGCACACGCATACTAGTTTTTCGTATACATTTCTTTTCAAGAATAGAGGTCCTGGGATTACTTAGATAACTTAGGGAAGCCTTTGTCACACTATGAGTTCATTATCAATCTCTAGCAGTGATTATCTTCATATATGTCTACTTTCTATCCTATTTTCTTTTTTTTGTTCGTACAAATCAAAACACGCAGACCGTACAGACAACACGCAAATAATAGAACTTTGTTTCAAGATAGGTTTTTATCCATCTTACGTTATTAAAGACAGACTGCCGGATAATCAGCTATGATGATATACATTTTATGATACATTTATAGGATAGTATGACACGATGCTGCGCTAAATATTGTGTAAACTATGATTATACCGCAAGATTCTCTGTTTTTCTCGTTACTACTAGATGTGCTATTTCGTCAACAGCAGGAAGTATCAGTTGGATTCATCGCTCGCGCGAACTTCACGTGTATACCCAGGACGTTCATATTTTAATTATATAATTTTTAAAATTTTTTTGTCTAAATATTTCCGCACCTTGACGTGTTTCATATCTATTGTAAACACACATACATATACACATGTGTGGGCATGCATGCACGCATGCCATGCATACACGCATGCACGCATACATACGATATGTACACAATTTTTTCCAATCTCGATAGTAACTATAAGTTATTATTAGATTACTAATCTTATAAGGATAGATTACATTATATGTTATGTATCAACATTAGATACTAATTATGAGTTAAGCACAAGAAAAAAAGAAATAGATTTTGATCTAAGGCCTTGGTCCTTGAATAACAACCACTCTTTTTTTTTCCTTCTCAATAAAGCGAGAGCTTGTGATTGTGAAGGGAACGTGAATGTGGTGGAAAAAAAGACCAAATACTTTAGACAATTTGCGATTTTAATCGCAAAGCTTAAAAAAAGCGCATTAAACGCGCTCAAAAATTGATGATTTATTTCAAATGATGTACGATATCTGTTTTGCAATCTTTATGATTCGTGAGTATACTATAAATGTAATTGTCACTTTATCCAATCTCAAAAGACGCACTTTCCATAATTATCGCTCGCATGGACAATCCATCTTTTCAGCCTCTAAGTTAGACCTCTTTCTTTGCCTCTCAAAAGGAGCCAGATTAGAAACCATCTAAATTTCTAAGCAGAACCCTGAATTACAAATTCATGGCAGAAAAAATAGGCTAATCCGAGCGATTATTGGCGGATAAATTAATGTTACATGTTATTTTAGCAAAAAGATTTCAATAGAATGTCCTTTGAAAATAAAAAAAATACATATCAACAGTAACATATCATTAGGAAATTCGTGCGTGATTGTCAAAATGTGAACTCGCGACGTTAATTTTATGATTTATTAGAACGCGAATGTTTTGTAGATACTGAATGACGTTCAATGATATTTTATACAACGATGATGAATTAGCTCTGTAAAATTTTCTGTCGTTCTTTCTTTACGGGAACAACAAAATTATTTCTAACATCCAAATCCTTTATGGGCCTTCTACAATAAGCCATTAATCATAAATCAAAAGTCAAAAGCTAAAAATTGATCAATCACAGTAGTGAATTTTTAGCTTCTGACTTCTGATTTATGACTAATGCAGGGTCTGCACAATGGGTGCTTTCCATTTGATGACACAAATCGACACAAATCGACACGAATCGACATAAGCGTCGTTTTATTACAAGTATTTCATCCTTCTTAATATTTAGAGATTGACAAGAGTGAAAGAGAGACAAAAACATAGAATGAATTGTGTCGACTTGTCATCAAATGGAAAATACCCAATAGAAGTCGTAGCGGTTGTACACTGAGAGAAAAATGTCGAAGTATTGCGAAGCAATTGTTACTTACGAAATTTGATCGTGATGAACATACATTTGTGAAATGTATCTTATTAATTGCATCCGTATTTAAATAAATTTAGTGAAATAAATATATTTTTTATAAATATATTTTTAGGCATCTTTTTCTCAGCATAGGGTCTTAAGGCCCACGATTCATAGTTAACTCTTAACTGAGGTTCAACTTGTTTCTCATCTCTTTCCAATTCTAATTAAAATTGGAAAGAGACAATAAATAAATTAAACCTCGATTAAGAGTTAATTATGAATTGTGGAACGTAAATAGGAAATTGATCAATCATAGTCGATTATTTGTTTCATATTCGATTATGATTAATTAATTTTCTATGATTTAAGACTCAACGACTTCCCCAACAAACGAGAATGGATTGAAATTGATTCAGATTTTCAGAAATATTAATTCACGAATGTTAAAATGAATGCTTTAAAAGTATTCATTTTAATATTCAAAATAAATGTATTTATTCTGAATGCGTTTCATTCATTTATAGGAATTGCATGGAGTATATCTTTATGTCTTTCAATCTAAAAATAATATTAGTTTTTTCTGTACATTGTGAATGTTCTGTTCAATTCAAAATTTTGAATAGGAAATGCAATTTTTCAATCCAATTGCATCCAATTGAATCTAATTGAATTCAATTAAATCCAAAAAAAAGTATTCGCTATTTAAAATACGCATTTGGTTACAAAAAAATTTCAATCCATTCTCGTTTGCTGGATCTAGAAATTCGAAGACGCTACGACTTCTATTGTAAATCCCGCATTATCCTTCGAAAATTAATGAATTCAAATGGTGCTGATCATAATACTCAATACATATTTTCAAGGTTAAAGTTATATACATATTATTGTATGATTATAAGAATGTTAGCTTCATAACTCGAATCGGTGGTATAATATAATACGAATTTGCCGAGATTCGACCAATAACCGCGTTAAACTCAGATCAGCCTCTATTTTCTTTCGTAGATTAAATTTTTTTTGACTGTATAATTAGACGACGATTGCAAAAATTAAGATTGTGTCTAACAAGTTGAATTAATACACACATTAAATTATAAGCCTAGTCTGAAATACAACTGCAAGCTACAAAAAAGTATTTGTATAATGAAACTCGAAATTTTAATACATAAATGATAAATTGTTAAAATAGGATACTAAAAAATATTGGATTTTCCGAAAAGTTTGTGCCGATTTTCCAAAAAAATCGCAAACATATTTCAAGACATTTATATGTGACATTTTTATGTGTAAATATATTTTTATTCAGTTATATTACTTTTATTTCTGCATCTAAGAAAACATGAAAATTTTCTTTATTCAAAACTTATTGGTTCTTCTAGCGAAAACTTTCGAAAATATGACATAAACTTTCTGGATAACCCAACGTAATGGATATGTTAATAGCAAATTAAGAATACAAGACAAATAAGTGATCCTAGATCAAATCATATTTCAATACTTGCGACAAAACTTTTCTCGCCTTTTTAATATACAATCGCATCATATTAAATGATATTCACTGTGCTAAATAAATGTTTGACTCTGACACCGTTGATAAAGCAAATTCATTCATTCATGTATGCCCTTTCACGTGATTGGGAACTACAGACCTTCACACATTTCTGTTGAACCATTTTTATACAAACGTTGCTCGTATAAAGAGAGACAAGTTCATCGAGTGAAGTTAAAGTATTGTAATTGCTACTAAAGTTTTACGCAAGAAAAAATGTTTCATGCTATTTTATGTTTCTGATACTGTATATCATAAAGCATCCTTTGCACGATAAAAAAATCATCGAGACGATAAAAAGCACGATTTGGACACGGTAATTAATGGATATCTTATCAATATCTACCTATCTAAAGGTTTGTCCTTTCTGACCTCTCGAGAGAGAACTCACTCATTCTCTTTCTTCTCTTTCATATTCATATACATCATGCACATACATTGGGCACATTCCATTTGGCGTTTGCAACGCTCGTAAGCATCATTTCGTCCTTGTTTTTCTAATGTCAAACAAGGATGAAATGATGCTCGCGAGCATCATTTCCAAATAAACTATGTCTATTTGGTTGTGAACGCCAAATGAAATATACTCATTGTATACTTTTTTCACTTTTAGTGCAAAAAGTATAACATAGTATAAAGAGGCAACATATCTGTTACAATTACATCGCATTTATATGCAATTACTTCACGTATCTTCAATGTACAGAGTAGTCAAAAAATGGGGTCATTGAACTCTTTAACGAGCGTACTCGTTTCCTTGATCTAATCTGACTTTAGGAACCTTGCTCAGCAAGTTCGTTCAATTGATTGCCAATTAAGTTAATCAGTATTTAAAATTGGAGACACTATGGAGAGAAAAATATAATGTGCGGTCGCTCGTTTCGATTCTCAATTATGAAGCACTGGTTTTGGAGAAAGATTGACTTTTTGATCAACGTTTGTTAAACGAAGATATTAATATTGTTACTCTTGTTGTTAATATCCGTTGTTATACCATTACTTGCGCAAGCTTCCTTCATAACGTACTAAATTCGGGGATCCGAGGTTTTTTCTTTGCTCAATGAGTTATTAACTCATTAAACTTTTCTGATTTTTTGGTTTTTTTCTTGTTTTCCTTCTTTTTTAAATTTTTTTCCCCCCCCCGAAATCCCGGATTCAGTCTCGGTTTGGTAGACGAAATATTGTCCCACCTATAATAAAAGATTCTACTCGTAATCATCAAATGTTTTAATAACCAAGAGATATACATCTCTCAGTTATGTACTTTTCTTTCTCTCTCTTTCTTTCATACATACACACATTTTCTCTTTCTCTCTCTCTCTCTCTCTCTCTCACACACACTCTCTCTCAATAAGGTTGATGTCTCTGAAATTGACGCGGTCCCGGACCATTACCTCGCGGTTTGGGACCATATCCCATATTGTCGTAGCCATCGTAACCAGCGTAATCGTAGTTCGCGTACACGTCATCGTAGTTATGATAACCGTTGTATTCGGGGATGTAGCCATAACCGCCACCATATCCATATCCGTAGCCAGGTGCCCAGAAGCCCTGATTTCTTGGATCCGGATTGACCTTGACTTTCTTTACGTCTACCTCCTTACCATTAATCGTTTGCTTAGGCGTCTTCAATAACTTGTACACAACTTCTTTCGAATCAAACGTGATAAAGCAAAAGCCTTTACGTTGATTTTTAACTTTGTCGAAAGGCGCCTGTAGTTCAACAATGGTACCATATTGGCTGAAATAGTTCTTAATGTCGTCGTCAGAAATCTCGGGAGTAAGACCACCCACAAAGATTTTACCATGTTGAGGTTTTTTACTAACACGTTTCGGATCAACCTATATATATAAAAAAAAAATGCTGTTAGTATACAGATACAATGGAATAAACACGAAACGGTGAAAGTATCATCTATATCTCTCGCTGTATTGCAAAAGTTTATAAGAATGCAGTGTATGATGCTTCTCAATATTAAATTTGAAATTAGCAAAGTAAATCTTGCCTAGTTGTAGTAATATTACTCCAGTTACCTTGCGTTTATTGATGTAATGCTCGCCTGATGCAAGAAGCTTATCGATGGTCTTTGGATTAGTGAACACCATGAACGCGAAACCACGTGAAATACCGGTATGAGGATCGACCTTCACCGAGATGCTCTCGATCTCGCCAAACTTGCCAAAATGATCCCGCAGCTCTTTATCGGTTGTATTTCGAGACAAGCCGCCAATAAAGAGCTTCCGCTCATCGTCCTTGCCAGGGATACCGGCGGTTGCCTGTTGCTGCGAAGATTGTGACGAGGAGTGCTGATGCTGACTGTGCTCCTGATTCTGAGATTCATTCGGATGTTGATTCCCTGATTGATCCTGCATGCCGTCTGTCTGTGGCTGATTCTGGAAATCTACCGCTGCCGCCATCGTGATTTCTCAAGCGTTCCTCGAACACGTCTCCGTTCAAGATAGACAAAGCGAGCCCGTGTCCTAGACTTCGATGTCGACTGCCAGCTACGTTAAGGTGCGTCGTCTCCCGGTTTACGAACCGAAATCGGAGCACGATCTGCAGGCAGATATTTTACGCGCGTGGCACGAATCCGTAGCTTGTACTTGGATAGTGGCTTAAATAATGACCGGTGTGCTGCCGGCTTAGCCTACGAGAAAGGAAAGGAAAGGAAAGGAAGACAACTTCCGCGTCACGCCGCAGCGGTTCCGCGCCGCGACGAGTCGAGCTCCCTGATTCGTCGTCTCCGCCATTGTTGCATCTGTTAACCAATTGACGCGCGACACCGACAGCGATGGTATAACGACAAACTGGTGGTAGTTTTCGATACTAACCATGACAAGAACGCCGGAAGTTCCTCTCAGGTTCTTTGTCGCTTCGATCTCCTTCAATTTCGGCACTATTCAGCCAGATTTTCGCCGCACCGCGTCGTCTTGATCACATTGTGTTGTGCGCCAACGTTGCCAACCTGAAAAATAAATTCGTGTTAATTTGGAATCGAATCAATATTTGAGAATATTTGATTCGTTCCGTTTCAAGCATGATGTATCATTTTTATTTAGTTTATTGAGAAATGAACATAAAAGTCATTCCATCTTTGTTTCTTACTGATTATTGAACAAGGAAACAGAATGACTCTTGTTTCAATTTGTGTCTCTTGCTGGCAAGCTCCTTTAATGTTCAATGAACAAAGATAAAATGATATATCATGCGCATCATGCGCGAAACAGAATGCATTTTTTTAAGCGGGAAGCACAAACTCTTGCATAAACATGAGGTATAAGATAAATCAACCAATCTAGAGTTCTTTATTTCATGGAAAGGAGATGGAAACGAAGGAGACTTGATTGGTACATTTTCTTATGCATTACGTGTTATGAATTATAAAAGTCTGTGCTCCCTCCTTAAGGTCCATTCCACACTAACTTGCAGAGTCGCATAATATATGCATAAAGAAAATCATCCAACCATATTTTACGTTTGCCTGTATGACAGAAATGTGATTAGATAATTTTTTTTAAACATATGGTCCCGAATCTACAATAGATTTTTAAGCCTTAAGCCATAAGGAATGAACGAATCACAATCACTTATTTTCTTCGTATTCGATTGTAGTTGATCAATTTCTTACTTAAAGCTTAAAATACCTATTGTAGATCTGGATTAAAGGGCTCCGCATAATAAAAGAAACAGAGAACAGAGAACAAAGAATAAGAATTTCAATTTATCAGAAATCATATATTGTGGAATACACAGTTTCTGATAGGTTGAAATTCTTATTCTCTGTTTTCTATTCCTTTTATTGTGCGGAGTCCTTGAATCAATTATTGAATCAATTGCCTTTTTACAAAGCTTACTTTCAAAATGAATATTCAAGAGATCTTGGCTTATTGATCATTACGCCTACATAAATATGCTTCATGGAACATTGGATATTTGTGCTGGCACAACGAAAACGAGCATAAAGTCTATGATTGGCTTAGGCTACATTCCAAAACTTTCCGAGGAAAATTTTACTCGAAATATATAGTACATGTAAATATATACTATAGCATATATAGTAAATCTAGTAGTAAGCGATACATTTCGCTTATCTGTTTCTATCTTTCCGCGAATTCTGATTGGCTTCCGCTTTTCCGCTTTCCGTTTTTTCGTCAAAGTGTGAATCCAGCCTTAAGCGGTTGCACCAACGTTACTTTAATTTTAAGCGAAGCTTGAAACTCTCTTTGTCCCTGTCTCTTTCCGTGTTTAAAACGAGATAGAGAGAGTTTTAAGTTTTGTTTAAAGTCAAAGTAACGTTGGTGCAAGCGTGCTTAGTTCCTTTACGCTGTACGCTGTTACGCTGGCTTCATGGGATTTCACCTTAAAATTTTCCTCGGAGAAGACGTTTTGAAATGTAGCTTGGACAGTTTTGCTGGACAAAAGATGGTAGTGAAAACACTGCTTGAGTAACTACAAACTAACTGTCTCTTGAGTTTGACTTTCTTTTATTGTCTTTATTTTCGCAGACGTTGATGTCGCAGTCGCCGCGGCAAACGCAATTTCTTCGATTTCAGGTGAGTTTAATAAAAATCGATATCTATTCATCATCGCAAGATTGTACAGTAACGTTTCATATATTTTTGCGTTTTTCTTCAATTTTTTAAAATAGAATTACTCACTCCAGAACACCTACAGGAATAATTTCAACTTACGATTCGTGTATGAGAAACTCGCCGGAATGATAGCGCTTGAAACATAACCTGATTTGGCAATGTGATATCGACTGAATCGTTTCACGTCACATGAACTCTATAAATGTATCTCCGATTTTTTTATCTTATTTTATATTTCGCGGGAAATAAAAATTCATATATTACACAGTTTACTACATAATTTAGAAAAGAAAACCCTTTTCAGTCTGCAAATGAATTTATCATCTTGAATTGTCTAATGCAGTGGAAATTTTAGCTTTTCTTTGTTTCTGATAACTACATTGGTTCTAGCATTTTGCTTGTACAAAATTTTATTTTCAAATATATTAAGCGTTTATATTTAGAGTAATATATTTATTTTATTGTCACTGATATGATTTCTTCTTTATTTATGTATGAAGTACATCAGATAACAGAATGTCAGGTAAGCGAACTGCAACAACAGAATTGAATCATGACAATTGGAATGAGGAGAATGAACCAGAGGATGCAGGAACGTTTGCGCTGGCTTCAAATGATATACTTGAGAAGAGGGTTATAAAAACAGCAAGGCGTCGTTTGCCATCGAAAGACGTAAGTATATGTCCTGACTATTTTTTACCTGAATTTTCCTGTCTTTATTACTGTTCTATGTTAATTATTTCAGGGAATTCCAACAAAAAGTGCATTTGGGTCATTTACAGGTTTCAAAACTAATCCAAGTTTATCTCCATTCGGTTTTCTAGCTAATACAAGCACTACTTCTAGTACGACTACTTCTACTGCATCAGCAACGACTGTAAATACAAGTAACAAGCAGACTGCTAGCAACGGTGCTCCTAAGGTTCCCGAAATTGATACAGATAAAAGAGAGGATTTTACCAAATTACAAACATCATCAAGTACAAGTACAAGCAAAAAAAATTCAGTTGAGCAAGGAACTGAAAAAACAAGGAGTCACTCGTCGGATTATTACGCAAAATTGAAAGGACTAAATGAAAGCGTTGCTACATGGATAAAAAGCCATGTAGATGCAAATCCATTTTGTATATTAACACCTATATTTAAGGATTATGAGAGATATTTGAAAGAAATTACATCAAAAGAAGAAAGTAGCAAAACACAAATTTCGCATACTTCTTCAGAGCATGTAACGCAGGCTGCAAAGAATGATATTAAAGAGATAAGTTCAGAAAAGAAACCAGAAAAGTCACTGTTTGGGAATTCAAACGCGAATACAAAGTCTACTTTAACCACAGGAACAGAATTAAAATCTGAGAAGTCAATATTTTCCAACATCACCACGAATACTAAATCTGTATTTAGTAATACAGAACAGAAAACAGAAAATTCCAAATCTGTGTTTGGTAGTACAGATGTAACTCCTGATAAAAATAAATCTATTTTTAGAAGCACAGAGTCAAACGTTGCTAGTAAAAGTGTATTTGGCAATACAAGTGTAGAAAATAGTCCCTTCGCAAACAAATCTACCGTTTCAGATAGTAAAGATGAGGAGGAGACATCCTCCAACGCGAAGTCTGTAGCCCCTACCTTTCCCACTTTTAGTTTTGGACAGAGTTCTACTACCAGTAACGTGTCTGCTGGATTTAGTTTTGGAAGGTAATTTGTTCATTAACTTATTTATTATATTGAATAAAATACAAAAACACATTTTTATAATTTGTAGTGCAAAGCCATTTTCATTTGCTCCTCAAGTAGTAAAACAAGAGAAAACCGAAGACAAAGCAAGCAATGAAAATAAAGATGAAGAAGATGAAGAACCGCCGAAACAAGAATTCAAACTGGTAACTGAAGAAGGTGCTACTTATGAACAAAGGTAAGTTGTACATTGTAATTTCTTAACTTACATATCAAATTAAAAACTACATAAAACTTTTTAAAAACTTTTTATAATTATAAAGTAACTTTCTTAATATATAAATTATCTCTTAATATCAAATATATTTTTTTATAGGTGTAAAGTCTTTGTAAAGAAAGACAACGTTTATACTGATAGAGGCATCGGAATGTTGTATCTGAAACCAACACCGAATGGAAAGACGCAATTGATAGTACGAGCCAATACTGCTTTGGGTAATTTGTTACTCAATACCCTATTAACTCAAAGCATTCCCACGAAACGCATGAACAAGAACACAATAATGTTGGTCTGCCTACCAATGCCAGATTCTTCACCACCACCAGTCTCAGTGCTGTTAAGAGTGAAAACTAGTGAAAACGCGGATGAATTATTGGAAGCGTTGAATAAACATAAAAAGTAAAAATTATACGAAATTTGACTTAACGTATTTGAATGATGTTTTTTTGACGTTATTTTAGAGCTTGAAGAATGAAGCAAACGCTAATCCATGGAATATTATTTATCAACGTAATGATTTTGTATCAAACTTTATTCTCATCATTCCATAAAATCTAAATTTTGCGATTGCCTAGGAACTTAACATGATCATGAGAAGTATGTATGATGTAAGAATACAAGGTATTTCATTCTCGACATACGCAGTGATACGAGATGATCAGTCAAAAAATTAGCTCAAAATGTTATAAATCAATGAAGGTGATATTTCATTTATCCGTTTTTGTTGTGCAACAAACGCTGCAGGACAAAGCGCGGCAACCCTCAAAGGCCGACAATCTCTCGGAGAATATTCTTGCCCACAGAAACACCTCTCGAAAAATTCGCCATTCGGAACTGACATTAAAACTGTAGGTCCCATATGCTCGTGGCAATTAAACGGACGCACCATAATATGAGAAAGAGTAACATAGGTCAGAGATCTAACGTAAGAAGAAGATAAAGGTCAGAGAAGTTCTCGGATTTCTTTATCCTATAGCTAATTAGAAGGCTTGAAAAATTTGTTGTATGACAAAAACGCAAATGTAATCTCGCTCTTAAATCGATATTAGAAATTTATTATCAATTTGCTACAAAATTACATTCGATCACCATTATATACAATAAATTATCTTCTATTCTTACGTCATGAAGAATAAGAAAATTTTTTTTTAGATATCAATGATAAATTTTTTCCAATTGTTATTTACAGATTGTGTAAAAAGGTAAGTCTTTATATAAGAATGCAAAAATGGAATAGTTTCTACAAAAAATGTCTCAATTTACATGTATGACATTATTGGAATGAGTGTTGCAATTGTAATCAATAATGTAATAATAATAATTGGAAATATATGTACAGTATGTATAGTAGAAATATAATAGTATATATTATGAACGAAGCAATTTGTGCTTGTAATAGCTGCTGAAATGTTCTATATTGTTAATTACAAAGTAATTGTACTACAGAAGTTAATTACAAGTGTAAAAGTATTATAAATTATATGGATTGCCTGATATCATACAAAACAAACTTCATAACTTATTTATGGTACATAAAATAAGTAAAAAGTTTAACATTCTACATTACGTTATGTTTTAAAGAGAATTTACGTATTGTGAAATAGATTACATTCAATAATCAGTGAATGTTCAGGGTAAGAAATATTCACTTTATAAAGTATCAATCTTTCATTCTGTTATTTTGTTTATACATTTGTTATATTTACTTAATTATACGAAATTATTCTATTTCAAAAATTAGTCATTTTATTCAAAAAAGTATATTTTCTTTGGATTGATTACACGTGATTCGAATCATGAATAATTATACATAAATATACAAATATTTATATTAAAGAACATATTATTTAGTGAAATTTTTTAGCGTGAAAAGAATATTAGCATAAATAGTTTTTAGATATAAATTGATTAAAAACATTTTTATTTATGACAATAAATTTTTTATAATTAGTTGAAACTTCTAAATTACACTTGCATTGCAAAGAGCCTCTCTCTCATAACAAATTATATAGTTATCTATATAAATCGACTGTATACATACATATATATATATACAAATCTGAATTTGATTTCAATGAATATAATTTTCCTATTTGCACATATACTATCGCAATTGACAGTAAGTTGCCTTTTATATTTATGCCTAATCGAATATAATACATTCAGAGACTCAGACTGAATTTACATTATGATTTAAAGCTTAAGAATGGTTATGATCATAGTCAAAGGCTACGCAGCCTTTCAGTTTCGGAATAATTTCAGTTCTTTTAGTGATAACGGTAGCCGTTACAGGTATACAATTACCAATACTGAGAAAGATCGAAATCTAAATAGACCGAGCCAAGTAGCAGCGCTTACAAAGCGTTAAAACGTTATAAGCGCTTTTTTTTAGCGCTTTATTAACGCTTTGTAAGCGCTGTGTGCTACTTAGAAATAACCGTTACGGTAAAAGAATTGGAATCAAAAGTTGGATTTAAGACCGAAATGTTTCGGTCCGAGTCTTTGCATACATAAAATTTTAAGAAATGAACATTTTTAGATATTCAATATGTTCAATAACATTATCCAACAGTACACAAATTCCTCTAAGTAGTCTAGTTTATAACGTGCATTTGATACAGATACTAATTAGTAATTTTTTTTATTAAATTATCTTAATTTTAGCAATACGTGTAAATATATACATGATGTGTGTATTTAAGTAATCATTTGGATGCATATTGAATTAATTTAGTACATCAATCCTTAAATACATCGCTGAAATAAAATAATTTAATAGAAAATTATTAATCAGTACATCAAGTGCACGATGTAAACTAAGCCAGTATCTCATGAATGTGTCGTTAAAGAAAATTGAAGAACTGATATATTCTGTATATACAAAATAGCTTAAATCTTATATGTATATTGTGTAGACATGCACTTTACATGGCAATACATTATTAATATAATCTATACAAGATGAGAAAATACAAGGTTAGAGTTTCTTGCTTTCTAAAAATATCGTGATACGTGATCGTCTATTATACTGTACACTTGGTGAGAATTTATGAGTTGTCCATCTTCAAACTCTTTGCGCCATAAACGGCGTAAGAGGACCCATCTGTCCTAGGCCTACTTGAATGTGCTGCATGTGAATTTCAACGCAATTTTGAAACACTTGCTGATTCTGTGGGCTGAGTTTTGATCTTATCTGCTCTATAGTACCTTGTAATACTTTGAGCTCATATGCATTTCGATCAGAATCTGATAAGCTCTGCGATAAAGAAAATTATGTTTTTTAGCATCAGATAAGGAATAAAATAAATTCAATAAAAATATTCCATTTATCTTACTTTCACTTGTAACATCAACGCAGTTAAATCGGTTACCAATTGATTCATTTTTCCTGGTTCTTTATCGTTCATTACGTTATTTTTAGCGACCATATCTGCCGCTTCTTGTTTGCATTTTTCTCGAAGATGTGACGGTGCTAACATCGCTGCTACACTAGGTTCGGGCGCCATTTCCTGACATAGTTCTTGTATCTCATTCAAAAAGTCTTGGAGAGCTCCATTCATTCTCTCCAACTCGACAATAATTCTGAAAACAATAGAAAAATATATTAAAAGTAA
>NW_012130079.1:3542278-3567340 GCF_000143395.1 Atta cephalotes | reverse complement strand
TTACTTCGTATACTACTACTACGTAAAGTTAACGTACGTAAGTACGTACTACCTACTTACTACTTACTACTACTTTAAAATATAANAANATAATATATATAATAATATATATATATATATATATATATATATATATATATATATATATATATATATAATTTTAATGTCCCTTAAATATATTTTATATTATATATTAAAAATATATAAAATATATTTTTAAATATATATATTTAATTAACATAATTCTTTATGTATTTAACTAGCTATACCCTGCATATTTTTTTTCAAAATCGGGAGGAAGCGATTCGCCTAAAGAACGTCTCTTCTCAGCTTCTCCGTTCATTTCTTTCAATTTCTTGACTTTATTCTTTTTGGTTGTTAATATCTTATTTACTTTGACCATAAGTTCAAGTAATTTGAGTGGAAAGCCATTCACTGTACCACCGGTATTCGTCTTTTTTGGAATGGAGACGGATGCATTCGATATTAAAGGGTCATTGGTCAATCGTGGAGATAACTTCATCATGTATGGTGATGAAGGTGCATATTGCAAAGGTCGTGGTCTGAACTTCTGGGAGAATGATGTCAAACTGATTGTCTCCGGTGGTTCATTCGACTAGTTAAAACAAATCGTATATTAATATAAACGTACACATTTTCCTTGCAGAGAACAAGAAACATACCAAAACTTCGTAATCAGGGACACTATGCGTCCCAAGTCCAGCTCTCTCAAACGTAATTCTGTAAGTATTATTACTGGTATCAACAGCGTCGATGCTTCCAGTGAATAAACCATCCTGCGGTTTCCTTAATCTTGCTGTCACTTTCGTACCGATTACTAATTGCAATGGTATTTCAGATGGTAGATCCTTGAAACTGCTTATATCTGCTGTCTTCCTCTGCTGTAACATTCGTATTTTCTGCCTCTTCCTCTCTAATTCACGTCTCTCTTCCTCGAAGAATGACTGCGAACATCTTCGCGGTTTGCCCATCATCCTTCTAATCTTGCACCATTCCACGCGCGTAAGTTTGCGACTTTTCAATTGTGGAAACGATTCTTTCAAACATATCATGAAGTCATTATCGCCCTCAAATAACACCCTGCAAGAAAAAACATTATATGGAATGGATACTAAGAAAACTAATTTATATCTCTGATATCATTATAAAAATCTATATTTTTTGTATTATTTCATTAATATTACTAATAAAATAATATTAAAAAGTATAGATAAATATAGATAAAATAGAAATATAGTAATTATATTTATACATACTTATCTATATTGCTGTAAAACCACTCATAACACACCCATTTATGCGCCTTCGGTAGCTTTAACAAGTTTCTTAATCTCATGCCAATTTTCTGTCCTATTTTTCGATCCGGCGATGTAAGTTGTGACAGTTTATCAGGCTCCTTCTCTTGCTTGATTGGAGTCATTACAGGAGTTGTTGGTTGCGATTGCGAAGATGAACTTGTACTTTTTGGTGTGGTTGACATCTTAGTCTGCCTCTTCACTGGTGATGGCCGCATCATCTTTTTGGGGGATTGTTTTGCATCTATAGCTGAAGGATCCTTCTTGATTCTATAAACATCATTATTATACATCAATGAATTTGGAAAAAAAATCATTTAATTCAGTTTAATTCACTATCACAAAATTGGAAAGAAGGAAAACAGGGAAATTGAAAACAGTCAAGAAAATCAAGAAAAAAATCAGGAAATTTTACAAAGTTTCTTGGAAAATTAAAATTCCTGACTTTAAAGAAGTTTAGCGCTGCAATTATCATTTTACTGCCTGTCTAATTATAATCATAATTTTTATTTTTAATTATGAAAAGAATAATTCACCTGTGATGTGGATGATTGATCAAAATGTCATCATAGAACAATTTGTTCTTTTTCCTAATTCTCGCTGGCATCCCTCTACGATTCAATACCTGTACCGGTTGTGTAGGTGGATTGGGTTTGGAAGGTGGTTGAGTGCCTACCCTTTGCAGACCTAAAGCTGCAGGTCCTAGCTCTGGTATCGGTTCTGACTCTTCTGTATCCATTTGCTGATCCGAGTGATTCAAATTATGCTGCTCATCCATATCCATTGTATCATCTTCAATCTCAGTCTTGATTTCATCAATGGATGGATATCCACCATTTTTTATGGATAGCAATGCTTCTGCAGATTCACCTGAACAAATTTGTTCAAAATCACTACATGCACATGCGATATTAAATGGAGAAATAATTTCTTCTGATATAAAATCCATGTAGCCTAATAATCTACAAAGTTATTAAGTAAGAATTGTTTCAATAATTACATATTATTGTATTACGATAAAGATCAGCAACATTATATCTAAAAGTCATACAAATTAATATTATGCCAAAAAACAAAATTGAGAAATTAAAAAAAAACGCATATACCTAAGCTGAGACTGCATGACAATAGTCAATGTATTTGCGATAAAATATAAAAGCAAGAATCCAATTACGGGCAACAAGGAAATATAACTATTCTCTCGGTCCGAAGGTAAAATTCCGAGAGCGTCAAATTGGCGGTACAAATTCGCGAGAGAATATCGACCGTGCTCCAGCACAGCAGAGACGACATAACCAAACTCAGGAGGAGATGTTTGATAAACAGTCCGCGCGAGCGGTTGGACTCGTGGTGGCTGTCGTCGCAGGTCAACGCTGCAGATCGGCGCGACATACAGGCACTCCGCCGTCGGACTCAACCACGGGGTAACGCCGAACGCGAAATTCACAGCGGAATCCCGCTTGAATCGTGTGTTGGCGATTTTTGAAATTTTAAACCCGATCCGCACCCAATCGCCGTTCGAACGGGGATTGCGAACGGCACGGAAGCGCTGGCAGCGGCGCGATCCGCCGAACCGCTAAATTGGGAATGCGGATTCCGCGGGCGTCGATCGCCGTGATCGCCCGCGGACGCTTGTCCCATTAATTTCCCCGAAAATAAACGCAAAGTTTACTCACTTTCAATCACGTCCGCCATGTTGACAATCAGTGATGCATCATGGGTACGTACTTCCGACTCTATCGGGTTCATCGGTCCGCCATCTCGTGTAGCCGGACCTGGTTGGCGATTGGCGCCGTCCCGGAAGTCGTACGACACGGGGTCGGTAAGATACGTAAAAATCCGCGAATGCGGTAAATTGTCGAGCTCCAAAATATTCTGCGCGGCGATTAGCAACTATGCGTCGCTTCCTCTCGAGATGTTCCGATCATGAAGGATTCATTTCTCGAATAAATAAATAATTATATACAAGTCTTTTTATTTTGGATAACGTATAATTAAGCGGCAGACTTTAGCGGCGAAAATAAGTTAACCTCTTCGTTTTTTAATACGATTTTTATTAAGTTTGCGCGAGGAGCTCTAGTTAAAAATTTGAACTTTGTGGTTACTCTTTTTCTTTGTTTAAAGTATCACTTAAATTAGTACACCTTGTACAATCTTCTACTTCTATTAATAAACATCTGAATGTATAAGTAATTCCGTAATTCTTTGTAGCTGCATTAAGATGCAATTTCAATTAAAATAAAGAATTTGCATAATTAGAAATTTGAAAAGAAAAGGAGAAAAAAGAGAAAATAAGTGCAAAACATAAAAAGTTTAGCTATAATTAGTTTGCATCCATTTTCTCTTTTTGTCTTCTTTTTTATTTTCAATGTCCAATTATGTATATACATGCTTTATTAATTGAAATTGCATTTCAGCTACAAAGAACGGAATTATTTATACAATAAAATTTCATTATTAAAAATAATTTTGCAAATTACACCTTCTGCACTTACTATGAAATATGTATAAATTATTCATTGGAGAGAGAAGGAAAAGAGATGAAAAGTGCAGCTGCATGCATGGGCATGCGCAGTTTTCGCCGCTTACTTCAAGTATTACGCTTCAATAGACGTTTTTTCGTTTGTACTTTAATTTTCTTGAATTTTTCAAAACGGCTATGTACGTCCTTTGGATCATTATTGTGTCTTTAACAAGTAGAAACTGCGTGGCTATTGACAGTACGCTTGTAAATGTTAAAAAGTACTGCAGAGATAAAGACAGATTGATTACGTCTGAGGAGAATGACGAATATTTGCTCATCGCTGCTGAAAATAATATGAATATTATACTAGCGTGTCGCTTTTGGTAAGAATTGTTCAGATACACATTAGAATAAATAAAGTAATGTGTCCATAAAAAAGCGATACCTTTCTTTATTACTTAAATTAACCTTCCGTCTACTATCTGGATTTTTGGCACAAGCGAAATTTCGCTCTCAAAAATTTCTCTTAAAATCTTCGAAATAAAGGAAGGTGGAATCCCAGTTCTCTTATTGTTAATATTGCTACATATTTTTAAACAAATTCCGTTTTTCTTCATTTTGCTCAAATTTCAATTTTTATTAAATATAAATTTTATTTGAGCTAAAAACCTATTTGGTGATGTACTAGAGATATTGACAAGTAACTCTCAATTTTTTCGTATTCTTTGCAAGTCTAGAACAAAAAATTTGACCAGAACAAAGAAAATCCATATTGCAGACGAAAAAATTAAAAATATGATTGCAGACGGAGGATTAAACAAGTTTAAGAGCGATTTTGATCAAACTCTCATTTAATTGATGATCAAATAATATACACGTATATAAGGGAAGAAAAATTAAATTAGTAACAATGAATTGTACTTTAAGCACTTCTATCAATTGAATTCAGTGTCTATTAAATTAATGAAGTTTAGTCACCTAATTTAAATTAAAATGTTCTATAATTAACTTAGTTAATTATTATGATACTTTTTCGAAACATGAGAAATATGTTTTCCTAAAAGATAAATTTTTTGATTGAATTTGAAATTATTGGGAATATTGGGATCTAAATTTTCGCAGAAGCAATGATTATGAGGAACCTCAACCAAAAATTTGGTATTATCAAGATCGTTATCGAGAAAACCCTGAAAAGGAAGTCGAGTTGGAAATGGATAATAACATTTCGTACAGTAGAATCTATACAATGCCGGATCTTTCTCTAGTTGTAAAAAACTTCACAGTCATTGACGCCGGCATTTATCGATGCCATGGCAAAGAAGGACAAGAGGAAGAAAAAAAATATAATTATAGGATCGAACGTAAAATAACATGACAGTTTTATATAATTTGATTTTGTTGTAATATAATATTACACTATGTTGAAAGCATATTTCAAAGCTTAACTTTATTTTTAACGACAAATTTTTAATAAAATTTTTTTATTAATTATGTGGATACTTTTCTTATTACAATTAACTTTTAAAATATTAACTTTAATTATTCCGCCTTTATTATAATTTTTCTGATATTTATTGTATCCATATTTCATCAATATTTATATTAATAAATAGTTCTGAGTATTAAAATTAGTATTTAGTATTTTGTTGGCTAGCACTTCTCAAGGATATTGGCGGAGAATTTTTAGAAAAGGGAAACCTAACAGAATGGGGAAAGTATCAAGAAATATATTTATGGCCTGTCAATACGAAATTTGCAGTAAGTTAACAAATTCTTAGTTGATAAAAAAGATTACAAAATATACATTATGTCCTTTTTATTTAAACAATGAATGGACAGAGAATCATTTTATTAGTAATTTTTTTAGGAATCATAACGTGTCACGATAAGATTAACAATTTTTTAACGTGATTTCAAAGAAAGGAATCTTCTGACAGGTCTCGAGAATGACTGACTTAGCGGAAATTCGTGAAGAAGTAATCCTTCAGGTAATATCCGAATGGGGTCCCTGGAGTCCATGCAAACAATGTATAAATAATCGCGGTATTAAAACCAGCAGGGGCTACTGTAGATTAAAGAGCATTATAAATTCGGTGAGTGCTATGTGTATTTTTAATCTTTACATAATCAAACATTAACGATTTTATATCTTTTATCACTAATTTATTAATTACTTTATTGATATCTATTTTTAGACGATGATAGAGAAAAATGATTCAGTCATTATACATTTTTTCCGAGGATCTCCAATGCTACCTTGCAAGTAAATGTCTATAATTTCAAATTTCTAATAGGAATTTTTTATACGATAACATAATGAATTTAAAAAACGCTGTACATTTTTAGATCTGCCCTGCTTCAAAGTGAATTTCCCAGTATCAGTCGCATCGTACGATATTTGCCAGAATTTATTTTAACAGAAACTTGCAAAAGGTGTCGCGTAAAAAAAAAGAAAAAAGGCAAAATGTTTCGTTACGCTAAACGATATGTTCTCGCCGAAGGCGCACATCTCACCATAACTTGTCCGGAGTAATTTACCAAAAGATTTCTCGAGCGTATCTTTTTTATTAAATTCAGTCAATCCTTTCGCGCCTAATAGAATATTTCATATAATTAAACACAAAAATTGGAAACAGATGATATATTTTGAATGTAGATCGACTATAGAGACGCAAGTAATTTGGAAAAAGGACGCGCTTACTTTGAAGAAGGGAACGGCTCAGTCATTTCGTCAAAAAGATAGAGAAGCCCGAGTGATGGTAGATACTTTCTCAACTCTCTATTTAAAAGGTAATTTAAAAGTACACGTATATTGATTTTTTAAGTTTTATACAAACACAGAAATATATTCATTTATTTATTCAAACGCATGACAAGAATTTTAGTTTCTATGTAAAAATTTCTAAACTATATATTTTTTCTCGACAGATGTGTCCCAACAAGAACAAGGTAATTATACTTGCTACGTGAATAATATTAATATGATGCGCATGAAGATCATCGTTGTATCTAAAACTCGGCTTTTGACACAAGGTC
The DNA here is from genome assembly GCF_000143395.1 of Atta cephalotes. Classification (NCBI taxonomy): domain Eukaryota; kingdom Metazoa; phylum Arthropoda; class Insecta; order Hymenoptera; family Formicidae; genus Atta; species Atta cephalotes. Next base: position 3,560,524 of record NW_012130079.1, on the reverse strand, counting down.
AGTTAAAACTTGCACAATGAAAATATAATAGAACACATAAAATATAGTAACAAAAATAAAAATTTTATTATTAAATTATAGTTAATTGTAAAATGATTAGTACATCACAAGTATGTCAATTTTTTTATAAATGTATAAATTTATTCGTTTATTGTTTTTTATAGTTTTTTTTCGGCATTTGGGCTACTTGGGATTTATAATTTTCTTGACTTCAATCTGCTATTGTGGGGGTATAATAGTAGTCTGTCGGCAAAGAAACAAATTTCAGCCCCTGCCGCGAGATGATCCTTTGGATGAGGAAGTTGAGTGATATCATAATCAAAATGTAAATTATTTTGACATTATAAATTGATAATAATAATTACTTCTTATATGCTAAATAAAATTTTTATCTTATTGTTAGATTATTAATCTTTTTTCTTATAAACCCAAGAAAAAATGATTTATATATAATTATATTTAATTATACAAAATTAAATAAAATTATATATAATTATAAATGTAAAATTAACATAATTTATATACAATTATATGTAATTATATGTAAAATATATCCATATATATATATATATATAAAACATTTTTTCTCGGGAATATTTGGTATATTTTTTCTTATAATGATGTTTACTAAAACTTAAAATTTTTCCAAGAGATTATTTAATTATTTAAATTTGTTTGTTGACTGAGACATCATTAACTGCATTTTTATCATGCGCATACGTACTTTTAATATTATTGTGAATAAATCTGTTGAGTCTAAATTGTACGACTAGTTATCGGTCGAGAACGTTTCGTGAGATCTCGTGGCTATCTCCTTCACGTTCCCTCGATCCGATCTTCTTCGGCATACTGTGACCTTAAAATTGAGTGAAAGGGGGAACTAGTAGAGACAGCTACAAGGCATACATATCTGTCTCCAGACAGTTAAGTTTAGTTCCAAAATGGCTGTGTTTTATCGTAGCTCCTGGCTCATTGTCTACAGTGTTTATTAACAAACTAATAGGCTCCAACTATAAAAAGACTGAATCCAGATTAAAAGTGAAATAGAATGAAACTTCAAACAAGCGTCCAAGCAATTATCCTGACTTTCTGTATAATCGCGCTTCAGGAATGTGTCGGTGAGTTTCTATCGCAAGTCAAAGAACTTTCTCAATTATTTTATCTGCATTTATCTTAAAATTTTTTATCATATTCTTAAATATTTTTTTAAAAAGTGACAATTTGATAGATGAATAACTAATGGTTAATAAATCAAATCAAGTAATCATATTTGATGAAATTTCTTTTTCTTTTTTTTTAATTAAAATTGCACACAAAAGAAAAAATTCGAAATTTTACAAGGTTCAATTAATATCTTATCTTTGGCAAAAATTTTTGTTTTGTTAATAAGAGATATAGTATTTTATATGAATATTTATTTTTATATCTTATAAATAAAATAAATTTTCTGATTTAAAATACATTAATTGTTATTAAATTACAAATTATATTGTATAAATAATTTTTATTCAATGCCAAATCATAAGAAAATTCTGCATATCATTATTGTTCGATGTCTATGCGGCACGAGTGAAATGACGCGGTAGCAGGTAAAAGTGACAGTTTCATTCGTCGCGTTATTGCAGGCATTCTTCGGAGATGCGTAAGCTGCAGATCGAGAGGAGACCTAGGCTCGTGCAAAGATCCTTTCACTATGAATTCTACACAAATCGCGCTCGAAAAAGGCATCGACGCGGTGCCGTGTGTTTCTGGATGGTGCGGAAAAATCATCGAGAGTCAAAATTTAAACAACGGTAAATTCCTTTTTCAAAATAAATTTTATTTAGCGACATAATTATAAAATAGTTCTATAATAAAAATACATATTTTGCATAAAGTTTATATTTAATATTATATTCATATTACATTATTAATGAAATTATCATTAAATAATAGGACTTAAAATTGATACAATTAGTTTAATTCTTTTGTAAAAAATTTAAAAGATACTAATGAATTTATATGTCACAGAATACGGTATCGCCACGCAGAGATTATGTTTTCAGCGAGGTCCTGATGACAATGAAGAGAGATGCGCTTATACCGTGTGGAATTACAAAAAAGTGTACATGTGCCTATGTTATGGAGATCTTTGTAACGGAACGATGAAAACGACCATCGCTAGTAGTTTTTTAATAACATTATCTGTATGTTTAATACGGTGGCTTATTTGAGCTTGTATATGATACATACGACTTTGTCGTATGGATGAGATTGAAGTGATTAAACTTCCTGTGAATCCTTTGTAGGAATCAGCACTCTCTGACGGATATGTATGTTGTGGATGTATGTGTAAAATGTAATATGTGTTCTTTATAATGCATACCTATACTCATAAAATAAATCACAAGTAAGACGTGTTTTAATATTAAAATGTATTTAATATTAAATGTATTATTAGATATTTTTTATTTATTAATTAATTTTATTAATCTGGAATTAATTTGAGAAAAATGTACAAAAATTTATCATTAAGCGTTGATGCAACACTGGTGGGACATTCTATAATTATGTTATTATTAATTATTAATTATTAATTTAAAATGTAATCTTGAATATATCATTCCTGTTCCCTCCGAAAATACACGTTAGTTTTTAACTAGTTACATTTTGTTATAGTCCACAAAATTCTGGAAATTGTAATAAAAAAATATTATAAATACTGCAAAATTTAGCTCATGTTTGAATTTTTGTGCTCAGCAATATTAAACGTAAATCATTCTTAGATTAGTTGTCCCTTTCTATCTTTCTTGTGAAATGGAGACCTAGGATTTATACTGCCCAAAATGTGTCCATGCAAACCATTCAATCTCCTCTCTTCTTGATTTCGCAATAACGCTCTTGCATGAGGATAATTGTCGAAGAAAAGTTCGCCCAATCCATAGAGGTATTTAACTGTCAACATTGCTTCACGGCCAGTCAATAAATATGGATCTTGTTCTGCAATTAGAACGAACCAAAATTATATGGAAACGAAACACATTATTATACATACACATATAAAAGAAGATAATAAATTAGGGTGCCATTTATTCAAAGTATAAAAGTAGATTAGAAAGCATTAATTAAAAAGCGTATGTAGACCGCTTTATATCATAGTCAGCAAATCTCTTAGAGAAGATGATCTTACGCTGTGATTTGTAGAAATCGGGGAAGCGTTGCGATACTTCTTGCCAGCTATAACCAAGATCATTGATGTCAGTTGGTGGCAGAAAAACCCCAATTGGCCACAGAGATTCGACGTTTCCTGAACTCTGTATCACCTGCTGTAAGTGATTTTGTCCGAAACTCGTCCTATAATTATAATCTATAAAAATGAACCACAGATGTAAATGATTTTTACTGATGTCGTTTAAAAGATATATTATTAACTCTAATCGATGTTTGCGGATCCAATAAAAAGAGTCGGATATTTTTTCAAGTACGTTCTGAAAAATTATTTATTTTTTACAACCTTATAGTTACATATTCTTTACATATTCTTACATTATTCCTCAAATTTTGACCTTTAAAATGGAATAAATCGTTCAATTACATTACGTTCTTGATCAATTGAATTTCAATTACTTTACACTTTGCGTAAAGATACATTAATTTAAAGTACACTAAACCTGCAAACGCTGTTCATACATGCACTTAAGAAAATTTCAAAGCGAATACCGATTAGAGTTCATTTTGATTAATACTCCTAATTAATTAATTAAAATAATTGTATATAAGAATAGAAATAAAATATTTACCGGGATCATTAGAATGCTTGGCTACATTTCGTCGGCCGATTGATATAAATGATTTTTGAGCTACCGTTCGATCTCCTAAATACAAATGAGTTAAATGAATTAAAGCATCTCAATTTATTAATAAAATATCATAATCAGAAACTAACCGTCTGTTGTAATACTATGCTCGTACACATTAGGTGGCGACACGAATTTCACATGCACATTGGCAAGCGGTAAGGAACTGACCACAGTTACCGTTAAAAGCATCAACACCTGCACTATTATCTAAAATCAAAATAGTTATTTTATAATTAATGATATATCTTGTCATTGGAGTCGAATATTCACAAAAAAAAACGTGAAAAAAAGATGATTTAGAAATTTTACAGCATTTATTATTATTTTAGGCCTACTTTGGAGTAGATTTCTCCTTAAAAAAAATTTCAAACTTTTGTTAAAGTAAAATGCATGAATTAAATTTCATTGGAATGTCTCTGTGTTACAAAACATATTATATATATCCGTGAGTTTCTTAATAAAAAATTATATTATTTTATAATGCATGGTTGCTGAAACTCAATGTACATACATATGAAACTCAAATAACTATCACAGAAAGTTTTTTTAGTAAGAATATATCATATTACATACTCGGGTTTCAAGATATTACCTGTAGATGTATGCGCGTATACAATTTCATAGAGATTCGTTTGCAAAGGAAAATAAAGTAACTATAATAGCAACGATAAAACTATTCACATGGTTTATTCAATTCTAATACGAATTAGGCCCAGTTCCACAACTCACGGTTAACTCTTAATCGAAGTTCAATTTGTTTCTCATCTTTTTCCAATTCTAGAATTGGAAAGAGACAATGAATAAGTTGAACTTTAGTTAAGAGTTAACTATGAGGAACTGGGCCTTAGTAACATGGTTATTTGTATTCAACTTGTAAAATATTATAATATTTAATAATTATTATATTATGTCGTCTTGCATTACAAGAAAAGAATTGATTCCAAATTTAATTGAGACTTTAAGTCAAGAATTTTGTAAAACAATTTAAGGCGAATACTTCGCAATCATCACCTCGATAGATAAATCTCTTTATGTTTCTAAAAATCGTTCTATGCAGATGCATATAGAATAATGCATAACATAGGAAGAAATTATATAACTGTCTTCTTATAATCTGCTTGTAAAGAAGAAATCAATCTTCGAATTAAAACCTGTAAGAGAGTAATATTTATTGATATATAAAAATGTGTGAATAGCAAAGAAGTGTATATTGCAGTCGTCTGTACCATCAAAAGAACTATTATTAATTATATCGTTGTACATCGTTGTAATCCTCGATTTAGAAAGTTTGTATTTTATAGAGCTTTTTATGGGGCTTTTTTATCATTAACTTTTTTTCAATGAATATTACACGCTAATAAAATGTTTTATACGCTTAATTAAAAAAACGAGATAGTAATAACTAGAAATGCACCGGATCATAAAATTATCAGATATCGAATATCGAATATCCAGGCAGAATGTAACATTGGATATCTGATATCCGATCAAATATCCAAGAAGGCAATTTCTTCGAATCCGACATTTTCCGGATTCCGAGAAAATTTCTTCTAAAGAAAAAGATTGTAATTTTGCGACAATATATACCATAAGATATTATAGCATACTTATTTCTAGATTTTCATTTGTATAAGAAAAAATCAACAATTTAATGATATCAAATTTCAATCGGATAATAGTGATATCCGACTATCTGGTCGGATAGTAAAAAAGTGGCGAATAATACCAGATATCGGATACTTTCCGGATATTTGATGCATCTCTAGTAATGACGTTGATCAGTCAATATTCTATTGATTGTTACATTTTTATGTCATCTTTTATGATCATATTTATGATCTTTTATGATCTTCTCATGATTATATTTATTTATAAAGAATTAAATCAGTCTTAAAAATCTGTAATATTTTTTATTTTTTAATATATTTTTTAGCTCTTATCACATAAAATATCAACTTTTAGAACTTTTCTAGATATAACGTACAAAAAAACTTTAAGAATGCATCTTATTACTCCTTAACAATTGCATAGCTATCAATTTCTAACTATTATTCTTGCTTCTAGATTCTCTAAAGTAATCGGGAGTAATTTATTATAACATAAACTCTTGACATAAACGTCGTAACACGTTACATCATTTCTACCTGCTTATGGAACGCTGCCCTTCCTATGCGAGCATATACAAGACAGACTTTTCCCAGCAGGATTGGAACCAGCAACATTGCGCTTTGAAAGGCAATATTCTTCACGACCGCGAAAGTTACATTATATCTCCGCATGCATCGGTATTCCTACATCGTCTCAAGTGAACACACCTACACCTTTTAACAAAACGCGTGTATGCGCGCTGAACTTATAGCTCTCAAGGAGATTCGGATAAAAATACACACATACTCGGCAGTGCGTATCTAAACTCACCCTTTCGCCTTCTTTTCCGCTCACCTTCACTTGGAAGTACATTCGGGCTTATCAGGTTATTGAATCCGACATTTGAGATACAACAGTGCGGAAACTTCATGTGCATAAGTAGTTTCTACATTGATAGATTATCGATTAGAGATCTGATGACTACTCTTCGACAATGGAATTTGCGAAAAGATCGAGTTTTGAAAGGGCATGAAGCCTCTCGCAGAGAGAAAGTTCAGAAGAAAGAAAGTTCATAATACACATTTTTAACAGAACGTAAAAATAAATTAATTTATGAAATGAAAAGAAATTTGTACATCATATAATTTTATATTATTTGTTACAACTTCTTGATGCATATTTCATTATTTATTAACGTTTCATTATTAAGAAATTATATTTATATATAATTTCTCGGGAAAAAATGTTTCATATATAATTATATATAATTATATAAAATTTACATACTTTATATATAATATATCCATTACATTTTTTCCCGAGACATTGGAATCGAGAACAAACACGTTTTAAATATGAATTAAGACAAGTTTGCGATTTAATTTATGTACAATATAATTTTCTATTATAATATAACTTCCTTGATATGTGTATGTCGCTCTTTCTAAATGTTTCATACATTATTTAAAAGTGATTTATAGTCTATAAATGTTGGATCGAGTACAAAACGTTTCAAACTTAAATGGAGACATTGCAATTAGTTTGCAACCTAATTTACTTTTGCACAATGTAGTTTGATTAGTAAGAGTATTGACTCACAGTATACATGAATGGGAAAAAAATATATGTATTGCTGTAAACTGAGAGCGATCCCATTCTCGTGATGTACATCATGATTTGATTAAGTAACAGCGAGTCGCAATGAAGCAATTACATTGATTCACGCGCACACGCATGCATAAGAATTTATAAATCTGTATATATAATACGTCTACTTACCATGTCTACCTTTCTAATGATACATTAAATCCATAGATAAATTAATTTATCGCGTGAGACTGTAATTACTCGATTCGAATTGTAATTATAGTGTCTCAGAAAGTGATGGAACAAATTAGCTTCGCAATAAAATTTCTTTTGTCAAAGGAACATTGTTATAAAACTAATTTATGTTCCTTCCTATCTTTAAGTAAAAATCAAAGTAGTAATAAGTCGCTTATGCAACTTTATCATCTTCTATTCATTTTTTCTCTATAAATTATGAGATAAACATATTTTTATATTAAAGATATTTATGATTTTCTATTGTAAACCAAGTCTCTTTCTGGCTTATATACGCTGAAGCGAATAAAATTCTATTCTTTTTATGATATTTTCTAGGTTTCTATACTAAATCATTTTTAATTCTTATAAATATTAAAAATTATATGAAACTAACTCGAAAATCGAGAATTTATCATTAATTTGGATATTATATAACATTTGGATATTATATAACATTATAGAAAAATTTCTGTGAAAATTAAATTATTTAAAATTTTTCTTTTTTTTCAAATTTCTATTTTTATTTAAGTTTTTATAAAAATATATTCAGAGCATTTTATAATTAATAACTGATTCATTAAAATTTCAAATTTTAATATTAGATTAAATATCAAAATACAAATTCCACGTCTATTCTAAAGCCCAGCTTTCTAATCTGTTTCACTTGGTGGTTTAAATTTAAATTTATTTATTTATATATAAAAAATTTTTTGGTAATATAAAACTCATGTTTTCTTAGTTATGATTAATCATTATAAACTGATGGTTTTATAATGATAACTTTAAAAGTTACTTTTTATTCAAAATCATCAGTTTAGAGATTAATAAGTTCTGATTAAAACCATTGCTAGAACAATAAATTTTTACATCATCAAGTTAAATCTAATAATTAAAGTTAACCAGAAAATGAAAAATCAGACCTGAATGTTCTGGAATTAGAAAATTCTATAATTTTTATAATATTTAAAATTGACGCGAAGACACACACGATGAAGTTAGCTGCCAAATTAATCAAATCGTAAGCATCGTTCGTCATTTCAATAATGTGCATCCTAGTGAATAAAGGGATTAAAATTATTTAAGATTTTCAAAAATTGAACACCGGCTGTAATCGCAAGTGAATGGTCAAGGAAATCTGCGAGAAGACACAGATTCATCACTTCACCCACCATCATTATCGTCGCTCTATAATCGTCGAATATCGATTCCTAGTAGGATCTCGATGAGACGAGCACGTCGCACACTTGCACGTATAGATCGGATCACAGTCACTGCGGCGAGAAGGATTTCTCTTATGGATTCGCGGGGACTCTAGGATCCAGCCGGATTTTCTCAAGGTGCCTTGTAGATGCGGTAATAGGAACTGATCCAGGTCGCGGTGTGGAGAACGTCGGTGACCGCCAGCCCGTGCATGAATTTCAGCATCCCCCTTCTCGCCATCCGCGATCACATGTACGTGTATCCCACTTGCGTGTGACTCGAGGCATCGCGGAGGTTCCCGAGGTAATAAGGATTCTAACTTCGCAAGGGATCACTGTCGAGGTACTTTCATCTTGCCTCGGGAACGCACAGCTCGTGGATCAAATTAGTACGCTTGCGAAACAGACGTCGTCCGCGAACACGCCGTATTCTTCGTTCCCGCGGTCACGACGAGTTGCGTGGCTGAACCGACAATCGAATCGATGCAGAGAAGAAAGGCAGGCCTATCGAATAAGATACATAAGTAAATGGAAAGTAATTTTTCAAGAAAAAATATAAACAAGAAGTATATTATATTTATAAAGAAAGAATTAACATAACGAACATAATGAGTAATAATCAAAAGTTAAATTATATCCGCTTCTCTTCTACCTGTTGCGCTACGAAATACATTACCCGGGAAAAAATATTTTATATATAGTTTTATATATTTGTACATAAATAGATATATTTTATATATAATTATATATAATTCTATATAATTTTATATATAATTATATAGAATTTTATATATAAATATATATAATTAATATACAATTATATAAAATTATATATATTTTTATATAATTATATATAAAAAATTTTTTCCCGGGTGATTTATTCTCATTTCACTCTGAACATTTAAATCTAATCTACAGACTTTTATCTTTTGTCCGTTTCTTTATAGTTGCGACCACATTTTATCGACATTCATATTGTAATTGTCTCTTTCTATATTTAACTTTTGTCTCGGACAAAAACGAAAAAATAGAATAAGAATCGAAAAGGCAAGACGTAAAAAAAAGCCAACAGCAAGAAGCAGAAAGAACACATTATAGAATAAGTTTTGATTAGATTTATTATTAATCGAATTTTAATTAACTTAATCGACGATTAAATATCAAACAAACCTGTATTGTTTTGTTAAGACTATAATTTATCTTGTAATGTACAGATGGAAAGAAAGATTGAATTGGAAACAGGAAGTTATATAAACTTTTCTTCATGCTTTTCTTTTTGCTGAGTAAGGGCCATCACACGCAAAATGACATGGCATAATTGCATAACTATAACATAAGGCCCCTAAACCAAGCATCCAACATAAAGATGCCATTGATTTACATAAGATTTTCTTCTTCTGATTTTATGGCTCTAGCCGATGAAATAACAGTCAATTTACATAAGATGCTCATTGGTTTAGGGGCCTTAAGCTTTGCTTATGTAATTTTGTGTATGATGGTCCTAAATAATCTAATTAAGTTTAGTAGTCGAAGTCTATTGCAACTAGCATCTTGCTGTATATGATGCTTTATACAGCGTGAAACGAAAGCGAGTTAAAGATCGCCGAAAAATGCAAGCGTTGCGTATATTTCTTAAGCGAATTAGAGCATGTTAGATTGTCAAGATATTATCACTACACATTGTATATCCGATTTCCGCACAGATATGATTTAATTGTAATCAACAATCCATAAACGTTAATTGATTGTACCTATAATATGAAATTACTATAAATATAAAATGCGAATTAATTATTGATATTAAGTTGGGTTCCCATTAATTTTTGCTAAGTTTTCTAATGATTAGCGAACAGTTGGTCTTGTAGTGCGATATCCTTAATTCGATTTTATACCTAAGTTCGATTTTAATTAAGTATTAAGTATTAAGTTCGATTTTAATTAGTATTAAGATTCCATCTAGTTAAAGAAACGAAACTGCATAACTTAACTCGAGTCTATCATAGAACATATTTTATCGATCATGTAGAAGATGATCGCTTCCTTAGTAGCAATTAATTTATTTATCAATATATTGATTAAACGTTGGACATAATATTGAACCAATATTTGGACAATATTGTGCCAATAATTGTGCTACTAAGGTTCATACATCTTTTATTATACATCTTTTATTAAACTAATGATTTAACAATAATAATGAATAATTAATTTTGTACACAATAAATAGTTAATTTTCTATTCAATCTCGAAAAAATGTTATATATATATTATATATATATATTTTATATAATTATATATAATTATATATGAAACATTTTTTTCCTAGGTGCTTAATGATAATTAATTTTGTATTTAAAACGATTGTAAATATAAATGCCATTCTTAACTTCTCATTCCATTGTCGGTTTTTAAAAAGACAGTTTTAAAAACTGTTCAAAACCAGAGCGGTGTTATTCGCAAACGTTTAAACGTTTAAATCGAAGCGCGCGTACGCCACCATGGTGAGATGACCGTCACCGGAGTTCCGGTCCGCCGCGCGCTAGTCGCCAAAGGATTTCGCGGGCGGCCGAGTTTATGGGTAATATTTCCCAAGATTCTTTGTGGCGTGCTTGGCGTACGGAGAACCGGCGAAAATTCAATTCACCGCGTGCGAACGAACGTGTGGATTACGTCGCATCATGTTCAATTAGTTATGTCATGTCATGTTGGCGTGAAGTCGTGATGACGCCTCGTCCCTCGAGTCCCCAACGAGTCCTCGTCATGCCGCGCCGCCTTGCGATGTATCGGCCTGTCTCTTCTCTCGAGACAACCGTGCGCGAGGATGGCGAGGCACGTCGAAGCAGGACGCGGTTCTGCTTATCCGTCCACGACGCGTTTAGGACGCTTGCCAACGTCGCATCATCTCGATGTCCCTTCGGGCTGTTGATCACAGCACCGGCGACGATGGATTATTAACCGTCGCTGAGCCGGTCGGTCATTGTTATCGCTTATCGCGAGAAATGGAAGGGCCGTTTGTTTGATTGCGACTTTTGCGGTAAAGGTACCACGCGGTCTCGCTGCTCGGCATACAAACATCTCGAAGGGAGAAACAAAAATCGCGGACGCAATGTCTCCTTGTCCAGCATCATTAGCATCTGTTAGTGAAAAATATTCTCTGTTTGCAGCTGGGTCATAATTGTAGGGGATTATGTCGGAGCAAAGTGCGGATTCTCCGAACTATACTGCGAATCAGGAGGAGGAAGAGGAAGAGGAGATGATCTTGCAAGAGTCTGAGGTACATGGAAATTGATAACAATGTGATGATAATGTCATGTAGAACATTTTTGTACATTTCATATCTTCTATTAATAAAATAATAATTTAATGAATATTTGATTTTGTGACAATAAAATTGCTTGTCCAACAATTAGTTTTATTGATTTTTTGTTTCCATATCTGCACTAACATGATGTATGATTTACTTTTAGGCTAATCCTGTAGATATTCTAGAATGTCTGTCGGTTATGATCAATGATAGCACTGGAAAGGATACTAATCAGGTACAGGAGCTTATATTGGACGACCAGTTGCTTGGTACAATGGTGACTACAATTACATTGCCTGATGGGACTCAAGCTTTTGTTACGAATAATCTTGGTGACATTGGTTAGTAGCCATTTGAATTCGACTGTTTTTAATATTATTATACTTGAATATTACAGATAATACAAAAGAATTATTCCTTTCATAAACAATTTGCATTTGAAAAAATATAGCTTTTTGTTCTATTTGTTTCATGGTATATCTATAATGAATTTATACATTTGCAGATCCAGATTTCAAGACACAAACACTGCAAACACTTGAAAATGGAGATACTATTTTGCTACGAGATTTGTCGGAATTTGGCGATGGAAAGGCTCTTCAATTGGAATTAGATCCAGCTACATTTGTACAAGCTGAAGACACTGCCACTGAAAATGTAGAAAATACGTATTCACAAGTAGAATTTATCAATGGCACTGCGTACATGGTGGCTGGCCATGTGGATGTAGACGAAAATTTATGGGAAATTGAAGATGGGAAGTTAAAGAAAAAAGATCCCAAGATTTTAATCAACAAAATATCTGATGTAAAAGTTAGGTATCCTTGTCCTAGAGAAGGATGTTCAAAGATTTACAGCACACCTCATCACCTCAAGGTAATCAATTCTTCGAGATCAATACTTGTTATATAATACTTCGAGATGAATACTTGTAAATAATGAATTGAAAAATCTCATTTAGGTATTTATAATCCATTCTTATTTCAAGATTATCTTAAGTAATGTCTTAAGACGCTAATGCGGTTCTCTGATTGGTTCGTAACTTCTTAAGACTTAACTTCTTAAGATTTATTTAAGATGATCTTAAATAAGATCTGAGTATGAATATCGACCTTAAATATTCTCAATCAGACTTATTAAATGCATATTTTTAATCTTTTTTGTAGGTCCACGAACGTTCGCATACTGGTCAGAGACCATACAGATGTACTCATCCAAAGTGCAAAAAGAGTTTTTCAACCGGCTACAGTCTGAAAGCGCATTTACGGACGCATACAGGCGAGAAACCATATAAATGTACGAATGGAACGTGTAACAAAAGCTTCAAGACGTCGGGTGATTTGTTAAAACACGTGAGAACTCACACGGGAGAACGTCCCTTTGTATGTCCATTTAACGGTTGTGGCCGATCGTTCACTACAAGTAATATTAGGAAGGTACGGATGCTCAATGTACGATGCTTAAAATATTTTATTGCCGAAATTCAATAAAAGTTTTTTTATGCTTATCAGGTTCATGTAAGGACGCACACTGGCGAGCGACCGTATAAATGTACGCAACCGACATGTGGTAAAGCGTTTGCTAGTGCGACAAACTACAAGAATCACATACGTATACATTCAGGCGAAAAGCCCTACGTTTGTTCCATAGAAAACTGTGGTAGAAGGTTTACCGAATATTCTAGTCTATATAAACATCATCTTGTAAGTATTTTATATCAATTATTAATCAGTTATTAATAAGAGTACAATATTCTAGAATACAATACTCCAAGAATATTGTTAAAATATATATAAATATATATAAATATCTCTAAATATTTTTGTCTTCGTAGGTACATACACCACAACGACCATTCGAATGCACACTATGCTCCAGGAAATATCGTCAGAGTAGCACGTTGGTGATGCACAAGAGAACAGTTCATGCCTTAGTCGACAGTGATGATGGTGCCGATACATTTTTGCAAGACTCTCTTGAATCCTCTAGTCAAAATAAAAAAAAAAATAAAACTGTAAAAGAAAATGTAAGTGTAATGTAAAATCTAATTAATTATTAATTATATATGTTTGTGCAGTCCGATATGATTATGCAACTAATAGATCTTAAATTTAGCATAAGCTGTTAGCGAAAGACAAACAAATCCAGATTTCTAAAATGATCGATGACACGAACGAGAAAGAACCACAAATTTTATTGGTAGGCGATCCTTCGCAAATCGCTGCATTACAGGTTTGTATAAAAACTTGATATATTTTTACAATAGATTCATTCTAGATAATTATTAGCGAAAAAAAAAGTTTTTTAAATTCATTTATTAAAAATTTCAATTACAGAAGATTGACTTGGACGAAAATTTTGATGATCCTGGCATTGATACAACATTCGAAGGATTGAATATAAAAATCGAAGACATAGAATTTGGATGGAATTAATGCAGAGAAAGGAATGCAACTTTATATGTATGAAAAAAGTCTTAAGCATTAAATATTAATTTTGTTAACATTCATTCATGGATGTGCTAATATCAGAGCGAAATCAAAAAAGTAAATGGAAATTAAAAATAGTGTCAAATAATATTTGACTGCATAAATGCTGCGGTAACAGATCCGAACTGAGATTTAAATTTCTTATCAGTTTCATAAATTCATCAAATAGAAATATATAGTAACACACATCAATAATTTTTTATAATAATGAATAATTGATGTACGATTATATGATCATTTGCATAAAGTGATGATTAATTCAACGTAATGGATTAAATATCTAATACAAATATGTATAGATATGCTAAGATATATTGAAAAGGATTTTAAGAAAATGTGTAGTATTTCTCGCGTTGAATCTAATGATCAAATGAATGGATTCATACTGTAAACGTAAACGTGCGAGGTAAGATTTATTTCAAAAATATATATAGGAGAGATCATATTAGATATTTATAATATGTAATTACGTTTTTGAACTAAAGGCAGTGCCTTACCTGAAAGTGTGAGTGTAAAAGAAAATATATGTACTATATCACATTTTGTCCATCTATAGTTATCGAGCGTGTATGTAATATTTTTATGTAACAATTTACATCGTTTTCTTCTCGTATCTAAAATTATAGAGTAAGTTATTTGTTTTTTAATTTGAGACAAAGAGATATATTTTGACTCAACTTTATTATAAAGATGTTTGTATTCAGTTTTATTAAAAGAGCAACTACCGAAAAGTTATAATTTCATTAGCAATTTATGAATTATGTTATCATGTAGTTTTATTTTATTTTCAGATTGTGTGACTTTGAGGCATTTTAATTTTATGTACAAATAATAATTATCATGTTATTTTTACCCTGTAAGCAAAATATTAATAATATGCCAATAAATTTAAAGGATATTGAGGCTAACTGGCATCAACTGTATCATTTGCAAAATTTTGTTAGCAGAAATATAGCAATATAATGGCAGAATTGATTACAAAATCTGCTATTTTATAATTATATATTTAAATAATATATTCCATTTGAATATAAAATATACTATATTCTGCTTAGTTTTTACTAATAATTTGCTATCAAATTATGTCAGCAAGTTTTGATTGGTACAATACAAGCTTATTGTGCATAATTGTCAATCTGTCTCAATATCCTGTTCAAATTTATCAGCATATTGTTAATATGTTACTTACTGAATAATTTTAATATTGTGCTGCTGAACTATTTTCAAAAATCAAGGGAATATGTTATGTATTTAAAATTTGCAATGTAGAAAATGCAAATTAATTTGAGATAAATTATATTATTTTTTTCTTTAAAGAAGATAATACGAATTGCAGTATAATTGATAATGTGTGTGAAAAAAAAATATATATATATAAAACGAGTCTGATGAACGAAAAATTTTATTATGTTTAATACATTATTGTCAGAATTAATATAGGAATACAGACTATATATTATGTGATGACATACTTAACAATAGATGAATAACAATAGATGGATAATAACATTTATATCGTGTATAAGCATTTCAAGAAGGTAAAAAAAAATGTATTATGTTTTGTATCTTCATTTTTTTTGAGAATTAAATTGTTTTTTCGTAAATACCATGAAATATATTTGTGTAAATAAATGTGTTTTGTGAACTTGGTGAAAATAAAAAATGTAACATTTGATCTAAAGATTAAAAAAAAATATAATTAAGACTTAGGAAATTAAATTCCTAAGCCTAATTAAATTAATCTAAATTAAAATTTCGGAAATTATTAAAATAAAATTCGGAAATTAATAAAATATATTATTTCACCTTTCGAATAAATTCAATATTTTTCTTCGATCGAATTCTCATTGCTAAAAAAGGAACTATTATTAGCGTTCGGTCGCTGATTAAACAGACACATTAACACAGCTAAGTACGAGACGTGAAATGTAGCAAATAATACAGTTATATACACGTGATCGAAATGGTTGGCCTTGTAAAAACGAATTGAAGCGATGATTTTTTTTATTTTGAGCTTCTTTTATATTCTTCTGTTTTTAAAGTAAATGATATAATCATTAATCATCAAATATGTATTTGCAATTAGTTTTTTTTAATTACATTAAAAATATTTTTCTCTGTATGTTCCCTTATATTTTTACAGCATCTAGCATATCGTTTAAGAAGATTATTTTGATGAGCAATATAGAACTTTCGGTCCTCCCACCATCCAGACGATCTTTCATATAGTGTTGTTCTCGATTACGGATAGTCTCCATTCAGCCAAGTACTCGATCGCGCTCATCTATCAAACTGGCAGATAACTAAACTTTTTATAACAACGGAATCTTCCACTTTTGTCAATAAAATTTTAATCCTGCCATCCAAAAATAGAATTCAAAGAGTTCCGCGATTGTGATTATGAACATTACAAAATGTGGATCGTCGGTTTAACGCAGATATGTGCGACGAACAGTATACAACGGATGAGACAGGTGGGTATTAAGCGATTAAATAAGACGATAAAGGTAAAGACTAATAATATCTTATTAGGATTAACATTGTTAATGTTCAATATATGTGTGTAAAGCATCTTTTATTTATATATACATCGAATTGTGGAAAATTTATATTTGATATATCCACATATATATTCAGATATTGATTATATGATATTTTATTCTTGTGTGTTCTTAATACCACTATTGATGAATTAGGATAAAAAAATATTATCTTATTTAGAGATTAAAATTACAACGTATATATTTATTATATATATTAATTAAATATATATATTCTAAATATAATATTTTAAATAGATAGATGTATAATTTTATCTTCTAATTACTCTTATTGTTATACAACTTTAATTGACATTTAATACATGGCTTTTTAAATGTTATCAAATTTTGGGAATTTATACACTAAAAAAAAGATACTTAAAAATTTAATTATAGAATGTAATGTTTGTTTCACAGAAATGTATATTTCATCATATATTTCATCAAATTTTTTTATAACCAACAAATATCGAAGAAAATGTCACATAACATTTACTTTACGATTTTGACTTGTTTCTCAGTATACTTAATAACTTATTAATATATTAATAAGTTGTTTTATAATTTTAATTAATTTTGTATTCTTTGTCGAATTAACGATTTATAAATATATTTATTGTATTAATATCACTAAAATATCAATAGAAAATGTTTTGATTGTTCATTGTAAAAATTTAAAGTATACATCTATATTAATATTAACAAAAAATTTTTATATACATTTACATACATACATATTTACATAAAACATATTTACATATTTACATAAAAATGAATTAAAATAATAATGATATATCTTTGTTCATCTACAATTTCTCATGCACTACGTGCAACTGTTTTTTTTACAAAAGAAATATTTAAAGTGGAAAATAAACAAGTATATTTAAAAATTATTAAGTGCATCCGTTAGGTATCACAACAACAATTAATGGAAAATTCAAGAAACGTGAAAAAGTATTTGATAGCGTATCGGTGTCAATCTTAAAACGTTATCATCGAGATGAAACGGTCAATATGTTATCAATTTTACTTTTCAGTAATTACGGTGTGTATCTCGTGTAATTCGATTACAATTATTACTTTATAATACTATCTTACGACGAATATTTTTCGATCGATATTAATGCTTGATGTTGGACATATGTTCAAAAATAGTATGATTTAGAGAATACATCGATGTATGTTTATAACTGGCACTAAGGAAACGAATGTTACTTTTAGATACAAAGTATTATTTAAGCAAATTTTACTTTTAAATAAACTCTGTATTCTTTGCAAGAATTTTTTTTTTTTAAAACAAAGAAAAAAGAGGGTTACAAGCCAAAAATTATTATATAAGATAAAACATGATAATGTAAAAAATAGAGAATAGTAAAAAAAACGAAATAAAAAACAAAGAAATATTTTAAATTAAAAATTAATAATAGAATGACTAGCAATACATTATCATGTTTATACTTATAT